>NC_057730.1:36667231-36765503 GCF_004010195.1 Chiloscyllium plagiosum
CTCCCCCCTCTCCTCCCTGACCTATCACCTTCATCTCCTTCCCCACTGACCTATTGTACTCTATGCCACTCTCTCCCCACCCCCACTCTCCTCTAGCTTATCTCTCCACGCTTCAGTCTCTCTGCCTTTATTCCTGATGAAGGGCTTTTGCCCGAAACGTCGATTTTGCCTGTCCTCGGATGCTGCCTGAATTGCTGTGCTCTTCCAGCACCACTGATCTAGAATTAGAGGAATATGGGCCAAGTGCTGGCAAATGGCACTAGATTAATTTAGGATATCTGGTCGGCATGGACGAGTTGGACTGAAGGGTCTGTTTCCGTCTTATACATTTCTATGACTCTATGATTCGAAAATACTCCAATGCTTGTTTTCTTTTTCATAAAAGGACTTTATTCTTCCAAGTGCATTTCACATAGTTTTGGCTTTTTCCAATATTAAAATATTTTCTATGTGTAATTATTTTCCAAGCAAGATCCAAGGTCTGCAAGATCCAAGGTCTGCAAGATCCAAGGTTTGCACGATCTAAGGTCTGCAAGCAAAGACAGGCCCTTCCTTCAATTCCAGAAGTGCTACAATACACCTAGATTTCCTGGAACATTTTTGATCTTTGTTAAATCTCTCCATCAAAAACCCAACCCAATCACCACCCGACTAAACTGGCTCGACTAGGACTTCTGTACTCTCACAGAAGACATAATAGACATTTTTGCAATGACGTTTTGTTCGCAACCTCTCTTTCAATTACCACAAGTTCTTGGGCACAACAGAAACGAAAGCCATTTTGATGGCTTTTTAAATTGCAATTTTGTGAGTGATTATTTGTTAATTTTATCTTTACTGTAACCTATAATCTGTATTTTTATTTCAATTCCTCTTCATGGTATGATTCACAATAAAAATTGAAAATCTTCCATGATTAGAATTGCTTAAACATATGAGCCTAGTGTCCATTCAGAAGTTACTAACCTTAACCCTACCTTTCTCTAACCCTAACTTTCATACTTAGTGCTTCCAAACTTTTTCCCACAGTGACTCCATTTCAAAGCTCAAACATTGTTGTGAACCTTCAAGAGAATTGAAAGATTTGGGATGGGAGGAGTTGCTGGTGCTAGGTAAGCAGGGGGATGTTTGAGTGAGAGCATAGCTGTTACATCTTCGTAGGAGAGCCATGGTGACTACCACTGCTATATCAGAGCCTGTGACTTCACATAGGATCCTGACGACCATGTTAAGAAACCCTGAATTAAGGTGTAAATATTAGTATTTCACAGGACTCAGATTGTTTACTCTGACACAAATTCCATTGAGGTTCATTTTAATTAGAAAGGCAGCTTTTTGAGCATTATTTGATTCTATGCAAGAACAAGTGCATGTAAGAAATTGCAGATCTGCTATCCTGAATTTGGTCGAGAGCATATTAGATATACTGGCTAAAGTAAAATCTTTTTTCTAATTTAAATGCATGCCTGAGCTGTATTTGATGAGAATTACTTTTGGCTTGCTGCATTTTTTTTGTTTATGTGGATTGGCAGCTTTGCAGGGAAACTGATGTCAAAAGCGACAGCTCCTTCTCGAGCTTTGGATCCAGATTGGCACTAATAATTAATAGTTTAGTATTTCCCACTCTGGCACTTAACTGCAGCTTCAGACCTGAGAGCTTGATTACATATTCAGTAGAAATCAGAGTGATAGAAATGGGAATGTTAACCATGGAAAAAAATTGCAAGTCGTGGTTCTTTGTTGCAAATGTGCCGGAAGTGACAGGATTGCTTGAGGGAACAACAGACTGCTGGAGGTTTTGACTGTAATATCATGTTAATTTCTTTTTTCAAAAGTATCCCAATTTAATATTTTCATTCTTGCATTCAATTCCTTCCATAGTCTTGGTACTCCCCATCTATGTAACCTCTTCGAGTCCTATAATCCACCAAGAATTTTGCATTCCTTTGATCTTCATTCTACTGCTCATCATTGGCAGCCATGCCTCCAGCTGCTCAGTCTACTCTCAATGGTTCAGGCAGATGACAGAAGAAGTCTGTCAAGAAGCACTTACTCAGCAAGACCCTGCTCACCAACACTCATTTTCAATTCTGCCAGATCCTCTCCAGACCTCATTAAGCCTTGATCTGAACTGGTCAAAAGAACAAGATCTGAAGTGAGAGTGAATGCCATTGTGATCAAGGCAACATTTGTCAACGTTTTACATCAAGGAGCCATACATAATTGAAGTCAATAGGAATTAAAGGGAAATCTTTCCACTGTTTAGAGTCATGCTTAGCACAAAGGAAGAGGATTTACCAAGGGTTCTTCAACATCACCTTCGAAACTCACAGCCTCTACGATGTAGAAAAATAGGAACAGTTGGTACACAGAAGCACCACCACCTGCAAGTTCCCTTCCAAGTCACAAACCATTCTGGAAACAAATCGCTGCATACCTCATGAGTTGTAGTTGTTCAAGAAGGTAGCTTATCACCACCCTCTTAAGGAAGAGATATGCAATAAATGTTGGCCTTGCCAGCAACATTCACATTTGCTGAATGTATTTTAAAAAATCTCTTCCCTCAGCTCTGAAATTGTCCCCTAAACTCTGCAACTTCCCACCATTTGTCCGAAAAGACATTCCTTCATATTTAGTACTTTCAACAATTTATTGATCATCTGCACAAATACCTCTTTTGTGACTCACAGTCAAGGATTGTTTGATAATGCTCATGTGAAATGCCTTGGAATATTTTAAACACATTAAAGGGGCTTAAATTCAAGCTGTTCAACACTTATGCGAAACCTTGTTTTAATAATTATCAGTACAGAAAGTCTAATATGACTTTTCTCTCTCATCACGTTTCTTTTGCTTCCATTTGTCATTGTGTCCACTTTTGTTCTTCCTGATGTACAGTAGCTTGCAAAATCTGATCAGCAGTTAAAAATAAAGATGTGGGATAGCCAGCTCCAATAGTGGATACCAGTTTATAGGATTCTACAAATCATATTGACCAGTAGTTTCACTAAAACCTGCATGATTTGAGATTAAATGGAACTAATTTTGATTTTTCATAAAAGAGTGGCAGAAAGAGATGCATTTATCTGTTGCTGTTGATAACTGTTAGGAACTATTAGGAACTGTTAGTAATCATTCTTAGAATATGTTTCCAACATTGGAACTGTATGGTCACTCAGAAACATTTTAGTAAAAGCTGGTGAGGCAGAGGGAAGCTTCAGTCAAACTGCAAACTGTTGGTGTGCACAGAACACTCCTACCCCAGCTCACGCAGTGCACGGTGAGGTAGGGTCATTGGGGAGGTACTGCTTTAGACTTTTGACAGGAAATGCAAACTGTACTGGCTGGTTTCACACCCATGACAGGTCACATCAGATAAAGCATCACTGAGCTCGATGAAAATATGCTCTGTGGTGCTTGCGAATTACAGCAACAACTTAGTGATGTTCACATATTACAACAGCAGCTTAGTGGTGTTCACATATTGCAAACAAAAACAAGTTGAACACTGAATTCCAGAGCTTAATGCTAAAATCACAGCCACCAACGGTAATTAAAACTGAGAGGCTCAAGGGCAGGATTTAGTGCATCAAGGTCTTAGAGGATTGTGAAGTTGGATGGAATTACAGAGATACAGGGAGAGGTAAAACCATGGAAAGATTTGAAAACTAGAATGAGAATTTTAAAATCATGAAATTGCTTAACCTGGAACCAATATAGGTCAGTAAGCATATAGTGATGGGTCTTAGCGACTTGGTATTATAGAAAAAGGAAACCCAAGCATTCAACACTTAACACATATATTGTCACTGGATATATGCTGTAACTCAAAATATAATTTTCTGAAATTTGCATTTGGATGAATCAATATTAAGTCCCTGGAGAGATTATTTCTTGGATTGGTGAATATTAAATGGACGAAGGACAGAAGAAAGGAAGCTTGTTATGAGAAGTACTATGACTGGAATTCATTACAAATTAGGTAAGATTGCAAATGTAAATATGATATTATGTTCCCAACTTACAGAGCCTAATAACATTGGACTAATGTTCTGAACTTGGCCTTGCTGAGCATGACATGACTAATAGAATAACTCAAGTCTTGAGCTCAATATCTATCGTGCTACTTCCTCAACTGCCTTTGGTCTAAGAACATGGGTAAACACCGCTTGAAAAGGAGTCTCAGAATAATATGTTTGTCTACAACCTAATTTCAGTGTCTACATTTTAAATAACTTCAATTGGATTGAACAATTTTGTGGATTAAGTACTTCAGACATTTATGTGGTCTGCAAATGGTTCCAGTAATTTCTCATCTGAGTTTGTTCTGCACCCCCTTGACAGCCCATTTTCTCATCATGTAGTTCTTTCAAATATCCCTTAGTGCAGCAGTGAGCATCAATTTATAATTCACCATTTTTCTTCAGCGGTTATTCTGAGTGCTTGCAGACCAAAATTACAACAAGAATTACATTTGTTGAAGATGGTCCTAAACATTGAAATGGTGCTTGAAAACGTTTCTGGGTTGCCTTCATGTAAGTAAATGCATTCAAATGGTTTTCAAAACCAGCTCAGATCATCAATTTTATATAATAAACCTCCTCCCATCCCAATGAGATATCATAAAGTTCTGCTCCAGTAAAAATGAATTGACCATTTCATGTAAGGATCTCAGATATATGATATCACAATAGAGAGAATATGACAAAATGTCCAGGGTCCATAGGCAGCTCATTTTAAAGAATAAAGTACACATACTAATGTGTTGAGCAGCTGAGCAATATAGTAATAGATAAAGAAGATGTGTTAAAAGGCTGGCAACATTCTAGATAGAGAAGGAGGGATGCATCCTAGATTATTAAAAGAGGGAAAAGAGCAAATTGTGAAGCGGTTAACACAAATTTTATAGGTGTCACTGAGCACAAGATTCATCCCACAGGACTGGAGAATTGCAAATGCCACTCTTTTGTTAAGAAAGGGGCAAAGTATAATTCAGGAAACTCCAGACCTGTTAGCTTGTTGTCAATAGTGGGCAAATTGATGAAAGCCATATTAAGGGATAATAAATTTGGAGAAAAATAAGTCAGCACTTGACAGTCAATATAGCTTTGTCAAGAACAGGTTATGTTTGACAAATTTGATGAGTTCTTTGATGAGGTGACACAGGTAGTAGATAAGGGTAGTGCTGTGGATGTCATATATTTGGACTTCCAGAAAACATTTGATATGGTGCCACATGACAGGTAGGCTGGCAAGTTAGAAGTGCTTAGGATTAATGTGTCCTTAGCACCATGAATTAGAAGTTGGCTAAAAGATAGGAAACAGAGGGTCACGATAGATGGGCACTTCTCAGATTGATGATGAGTTGAAGGTGGTGTTTCCTAGGGATTGGAATTGGGACCCTTGCTTTTTCTGGTTTATGTAATGAATTTGAAGATGGGTGTTGAGAGCGAAATCTCTAAATTTGCAGATGATACTAGGCTAGGGAGAATAGTGAATGATGAAGATGGCACTGAGTGACTTCAGAGGGACACTGACAAGTTGGTCAAATGGGTAGAGGAATGGGCAGGAGGAGAAAGTGAGGACTGCAGTCTCTGGAGATCAGAGCTGAAAATGTGTTGCTGGAAAAGCACAGCAAGTCAGGCAGCATCCAAGGAACAGGAGAATCGACGTTTTGGGCATGAGCCCTTCTTCAGGAATATTCCTGACGAAGGGCTCATGCCCGAAACGTCGATTTTCCTGTTCCTTGGATGCTGCCTGACTTGCTGTGCTTTTCCAGCAACACATTTTCAGCTAGATGATTGGTCAAACCTGGAAGATAAATTTCAATGCACAGAAATGTGAGATAATGCATTTTGATAAAAGAGGCACAGATTGAAAATACAGGCTCAATGGTATAACTTTGAGGGGAGTGCAGAGACAGAAGGACCTTGCAGTTCACATGCATGACTCTCTGAAGTGGCCAGGCAAATTGAAACACTTGGTAAGAAGGTTTATCAGATTCTTAGGCTTATAAATAGAGCTTTTGAGTATAAAAACAAGCAATTGATGTTACACCTCTAAAAACGATGGGTCAGATCAATTAGTAATTTGGAGCATTGTGTTCAGTTCTAGCCAGTTTATTTAAATTTATGAAGAGCAAACAAAATTACAGCACAGGAAGAGGCCCCTCGGCCCTCCAAGGCTGCACCAGTCCAGATCCTCTATCTGAACTAGAAAGATACCAGGAATGAGGGATTTTAGATACAGGAAAGTTAGAGAAATTGTGCTTATTCTCCTTGGAGCAGAGAAGATTAAGAGATTATCTTATTGAAATGTTTAAAATTGTAAACAATATTGACAGGGTAATGGAGGGCATTTTCGTTTCACTAATTGACACATCAGTAACTAAGGTTCTCAATTTTAAGATTGTAAGCAAGACAGCTAGGAGTGTGATGTGGAAAAACTTCTTTCCTCAGATTTGTTAGAATTTGGAATGTACAGCCTGGGTGTATGGCGGAGCCAGATTCCATGTGGGGTTTTGAAAGAGCGCTGGATATATTTGAAATTAATTGAGAGGGCTGTGGAGAATGTGTTGCAGAATGGGCCTAGCTGGTTAGCTCTTTCAGGATCCTGCACAGACACAATGGTCAAATGGCTTTCTTAAATGCTATGAATCCTATGATTCTATGGGAGATCTCCTCTTAAATACTTACAATTGTGTGGGGAAGATGTTTCTTAAGCCATTAAAAGCAGGAAAGTAGCCAATTAGCTCATAAAAGGCACAAAACCTCCATGTAGGCCACACAAGGTAGGAAACCTCCATTTTGGCTGCAAGACAATCCTCCAATAGCAGTACAGGGAAGCAACATTGCTGTACTGGTCAGTTAAAAGCCTTTGAAACTAGAAAAATAAAAGAGCATTGTTTTACACTAGACTTAAAAATATTTCAGGCAAAAATAATAAATCAATCCGATATACTACAGAATTAAAAGCCTGTAAAGTAGCATTGAGATACTGCTTTAAAGTAAAAATAAATAATCAAATTTGGAAGAATTGTTGAAGGATTAATATTGCCAGGAAGAGTTCATTTCAAAGGTGAGCCAAACAGAACATAGGATTGGGCATTTTGGGGAAAACATTCCTTAAGATACTGAATTTTTCCAAACTAGACATTAAATTAGATGCACTTCTATAGTCAATTGGGACAATGGCTGATAATGTTATACACCAAGGCACAAAGGAAGGCACACATATTTTTGATGAAGTTCGAGAAGGTTTCGACAATTACTTTCGTCTGAGAATAAATAAATGTATTGAAAGAGTAACATTTAATAAAAGAGTTCAGTATTCAGGAATCCATATATAATTTCATTAATAATTTTTACAAATTGGTGGGTAAATGTTTCTCTGGAGCTTTTCAATCAGACTTTATAAAATGCAAAACTATTGTTGAAATTGCTGATGAACCTTTGTCAGATTTATAACAGTCCAAAGAAGATTTGACTTTGGAGAAAGCTTTGCAGATATTTTTGGAAGACGAAAACAGAAAGAATTACAGAAAAATCCAGAGAGGAGATCAACCTTATCAGAGGAGTGCAACCAACATCTATTTAGTTTATAAGGCACAAAATTCCAAAAGACACACATGATCCAGTTTATGATTAACGATTGTAATAAACAACTCTACAGCACAAGAGATGTAAGAGAGTAAAGAATGTACATATACTTCACAGTCAAGAACTCTCATTCTTGAGTATGAATGTATGTTTTGACTGCAATCTTATGCAAATGGTGGTAGGAATTAAACTTGTTCAACTAATTGACAGCAAAAAGGTCAAAGGATAGCCAGTTCTGCCAAGCTTGTCCAAAGAAATGCTATTCAGGCAACAATTGGTCAAGAAGCAGCCAATTATAGAACCACAAGTCAAGGAATAAACAGTTATTTGACAACAGGTCTAGTGGAAACCAACAGAAAATTTCATTTAGTTTCTTAAACCTATGACATAGCCCAGAAAATGACAGAAACCATTGAGATTACCTACCTTGAAATAAGAAAATTCATAATGTCAGCAAGATAGAAATATGCAGAAATGTTTTCCATAACTTAAGCACCATATAGCATTCAGATGAGAAAAATCAGCAAAGTTTGCAAGAAGACAAAAGGATGAGCAAGATAATAGGAAGTATTTGAACTCATCAATGAATATTTAACTAAAGTTGTTCAGACAGCAACAAAGCCTATTCAATAAATATTTATGGTAGATTTAAATTTGATGTCAGATGATGAGATCACCCAAGTTCATGAAGAACTTCTCAATTCTTCATTTTTGAAAGAAGATTAATCAGTATAAATGACAGACATCATCTTAAGTAAGTAATAATCCTCAAGTAGCATGCATGACGAAATGAGCATGTTGGGTTCACCAGTAAAGAAACCACAGGGGCGATTCTAACCCAATGAAGTACACAATCTACATACTTTGGCACAGATTCTCCAGCAAATTGAAAATAAAGATTTGCTTCCACAGATTGAAGATTACTGCACAAGACTCCATCGATGCCACCAATGAGATGGGCAAATCAGTTGTCCACAGATTCAGGACATGGAAAATAAGAGACTGCTTGGTCAGCAATGCAGGATACCATCAAGGAGACATTGCCTGATTCAAAACATCCAGGAGGCTCTTGTGATATAAGGTATGTGTTTTATACATATAGTGGCATGAGTGATTTTATCTATGTGTCTAAGGTGATTTAATAATTAACTTGTCAGTCTTTCTACAGCCTTGACTTTAAACCAGTATGGATCAGAGATTAGGTGACTGGGGCCTCCTGAAGTAATAACATGAGTTTATTTGTAATGTGAGAGATTTATGATTAAATAGAACAAACATTTAAAGGCACTCACTTGCTTTTTGCTTTGTACAATTAAGAAATGGCATTTGCTTAGGAGAAAACAACCATAGGTTGGAAAGTTATTGGTTTGAGTTCATGGAAGACTTGGCTAAGGTTTAGTGTAAGGCAATTACTCCTGGAAAAAGCAGTTAGTTCAAAACAGTTAGGAAATACAGGTAGTTCTCCTATAACACACATTTATTAAATGTGATTTGTCCGTGACACAATTTGTGAATTGTTGACCTTTGTTTTTAATAAAGCGAAACTCTGTTCACTGTTATGAGATTCTCATCCTTAGTGATAGGTGTTACAATGCACAGAGGATTGGCCTCCGCTTCAGTATCACATGATCGGTCAGTTCATACACTCTCTCGTGAAGAGCTTTGTGAAAGGTATTGTGACATGTTTGTGCTAGTGGACTTGGAAAAACATCATGAAAATATCTCTACAGCCTGAGGACAAGAAGCTTGGAGCAATCGGTTAATCTAAAAACTTAAAGAGTTGAGATATGAGTGAAATTTCACTCAAATTGACGAACCGTAAAAGGACAGTGTTGAGGAGAGTTTGAAACTTGGCTTTGTTGCTTGCATTAAGAGCTTTTATTCTCTCTTTTTGTTTAGATGTTAAAGAATATCCACATTCTCATGTGAATCTGTTTCAGTCACTAATCATTATGGTGGCTAACTGCAAAAAAAACCAGTACAATTGGACATGATCAGTCAGCTGCTCAGGGTGGTCAGAGTCTCGAAACTGCACAGAGTGTGTGTGAGAGAGAAATGTTACTTTGGTGCATGTGTGGAGATGTCCTGAGGTGGTGAGTTGACACTGCTGAAGTGATTTAGGGTTAGTCAGTCTCAGATGTTAGTGAAGATGAGAGTGAGTGGGTACAGTTGCAGAGGCAGAGTGAGTATAAGGTATCAATGAGAAGATGATGGCACTTTCATTGACAGAGTGGAAAAGGTCACTGATCTTCCTACATTCTGTGCATTCCTTCAGACAGTTGAAATTGCACTGTCTTGAATGGTAACCCAGGTCCAGGTTGGTGTGGTTCCAGTAGAATGGCATACTCTGTGGCCTGGGAAAAAAAGGAAGTCCTGCTGCTGAAGAACCCTATCCCCACCAGCAGCATCTCTTTTGAATCCTCCCACTTCCTCCAGATAAAAGGGGTAGCCAAGGGGACACGCATGGGACGCAGCCACCTGCCTCTTCATCGGGTATGTGGAACAGTCCATCTTCCGCAACTACACCAGCACCATTCCCACCTTTTCCTCTGTGACATTGATGAATGTATCAGCACCACTTCATGTTCCCAAGAGGAGGTTGAACAGTTCATCAACTTCATGAACACCTTCCACACTGACCTCAAGTTCCCCTGGACCATCGTGGACACCTCCCTTTCCTTCCTGGACCTCTCCATCTGTTTCCAGCGACTGGCTCAACACGGACATCTATTTCAAACCCACCGACTCCCACAGCTTCCTGGACTATACCTCTTCTCACCATCCCTCCTGTAAAAACACTATCCCTTACTCCCAATTCCTACGTCTCCGCTGCATCTCCTCCCAGGAGGAGCAATTCTACTCCACAACATCCCAGATGGCCTCCTACTTCAAGCACTGCAATTTCCCCTCCCACGTGGTCAACAATGCCTGCCAGTATATCTCCTTCACTTCCCGCACCTCCAACCTTGAACCACACCCCTCCAATGCAACAAATATAGAATCAGCACCCCCCCTCCACCCCACCCCCATGTGGACCTTCCACTCCACCAATCTCCAGATACAATGCATCATGCTCTGCCATTTCCATCACCTACAGTCAGACCCCACCACTAGAGACATATTTCCTGCCCCACCCCTTTCAGCATTCTGCAGAGAACCTTCCCTCTGCGACTCCACCATTACGTCCACGCGCCCCACCAACCCAGCCTCCATTCCCGCCACCTTCCCTTGCCACCACAAAACATGTAAAACCTGCACACACACCTCCCCCCACACTTCTATCCAAGGCCCCAAATGATCCTTCCACATCTCACAGAGATTTTCCTGCACCTCCATATACCTCATCTACCATGTCCATTGCTCTCAATGTGGTCTCCTCTAAACTGGAGAGACAGGACGCCAACTTATAGAATGGTTCAGAGGATATCTCCGGACACACGCACCCAACAGCCCCACCACCCTGTGGCCGACCACTTCAACTTGCCCTCTCACTCCGCCAAGGACATGCAAGTCCTGGGCCTCCTCCACCACCAAATCCTAGCTAGCCAACACCTGGGAGAAGAATGCCTCATCTTCCACCTTGGTACCCTCCACTCACACGACATCAATGCCAATTTCACCAGTTTCCTCATCTCCCCTCTCCCCACCTTATCCCAGATCCAACCCTCCAACTCGGCACTGCCCTCTTGAACTGTCCTACCTGTCTGTCTTCCTTCCCACCTAACCACTCCACCCTCCGCTCCGACCTATTACCATCACCCCCCACTTTCATCTATCTATTGCCTTACAAGCTACCTTTCCTCAGCCCCACCCACCTTCCCATTTATCTCTCAGCCTCCTTGGGCCCTCCCTACATTCCTGATGAAAGGCTTATGCCCGAAGCATTGACACTCCTGCTCCTCGGATGCTGTGCTTTTCCGGTGCCACACTTCTTGACTCAGCATCTCCATGACCCTGCCCACAAAGAGAGGCACCAATTTTCTATTGTCATTTCCAGGAACCATGCAGGGCAGCTCCAGACTGACAGCTCTTATCTGGGTACACAATATTTTTTTAAAGATGGTGCTGCACCATGGATGTTGGTCAATTCTGGGATATCTAGGAAGTGGTGAGTTGTTTTGGAAATGGCACATGGTATGATGGTGCTAGGATGTGTGAGAGGGCCACCAAAGGTGGGGTAAGTAATAAATCAGGCACGTTTTGTAAAATAGATGTCCCCAAGCATCACACTATGAAACTCTCTGACAAAACTGATACTTAGTGAAAGAAATTAAGATTCAGCCTTGATCTATCAAGGCAGGTTTCATTCTGGAATCTGACTTGTGCAGTGTTACCTTTGGATGGAATCAGAAAACTGGCTAGAATGCAGTACAACTAGCAGATATAGATGCCATTCGAGATAATCTGTTGAAGAATCTTATGAATCGCACTATACAGTACCATACACCAGGTAAGTTACAACAGGTCAAAATTTACTTAGACTGTGTTATAGTTTGTGTTAGGCAAACTGTTACTTTTGATTCGATTTTTACTGGTATGTTTGGTGGTTCACCCTACCTTATTTTTCCCATCGGCCTCATTATTTCTATTGCATGATTTTCTATAACACGGCGTTGTATGGGAACACAATTACAGCATTATAGGAGAATTATTGGTAAGTTACTTCAGGGTAAGGGTCTCAGTTTGAAAATTCCAGATTAGACTAGTGAAGGAATTGTATGAATAATCAAGAAAGAAACTATCAATCTTTCAAGACTAGGAAATGAAACAAACAGTTAGGTCAAGCATATAGATGTGACATAAAATAAAACTCTCTGGAATTGAGTACGGTAGAATGGTGGTGCTGGGATAAATGGGATCTTGCTTTGCCACGTGTTTCAAAACCTTTCAAACGTATTATCTTCAATGTTTTTAACATTGAAGCTAAATCTACAACATTACAAGCTTATGTTTCAATGGAAGATCACCATGTTAAATATAACATAACAAAACAAAGCGTACCAAACCAGATTTAAGTTTTGGGTTTGACTTGTCCAATAATAACATCAGCTGGGATTATGAAACTGTGAAGAAGAAATTGCCCGATTTAGAGATTCAGAGTACAACAAAGGAGAAAAAGGCGCAGTTGCCTTCTATGAATGGCATTCATGGGATTAAATGTCCTCCTGACAATGTTATGGTGATACTATCTGCTTCAGTACAAAAGAATTCCTCTGCAAAGGTAATTCAGCAGATTAAAATTCCTCCAGATGAGGAGAACAATTAATTGTCTGGTTCAGCAGGAATAATATTCTGCGCAAAGGCCATTCAAGCGATTAAAAAGTCTCCAGTGGACAGAAGCTTTATATTCGTCATAGAATCTCGAGTAGTATCAAGGTCAGCAGTCTTCAAACCAAAGACATACCAATCTTCTAAGTGCAAAGGAAACACATTCTAGGAAAATTATAAAACTTTCAGCCATTTTAATTTGTGAAGTCAGAGGCTTGGGGGGTGAGATACAGTTGTAGGAAATGTCATCATATACGAAGTTAAAAATCACACTACACCAGGTTATAGTCCAACAGGTTTATTAGGAAGCCCTAGCTTTCGAAGCACTGCTTCTTCAGCAGGTGGTTATGGAGCAAAATTGTAAGACATAGACTTTATAGCAACAGGATTGCAGTGTCAGGGAATGTCATATTAAACAAATTTAACTTAAGTCTTTCGTCTTTTAGAATGATCATATTAGTTTCGGTTCCTTCATAAGTAAATCCCAGAACTTTTTTAAAGTTACATTCTCAAGACAGCTTTTAACAATAGGTGTCACCTCAGCTCAGATAATGCATTGAAGGCGTGAAGCTGTGTCACAATATTAGGTCAGACTGATTCTATTTCTAAAGTAGGATTTACTGAATCTTACATGGGTTTATGCAGTTTTTGAGCAAAATAAAATGTAATTCTGCAAGTACAAATTCATCCCACAAACTTACATGTGTGTGTGCAGGGGACACCAATGAGTGTGTGCATGTGGGTGTGTATGTGTAGGGGTGTGAGTGTCTGTGAGAGTGTGTGTGAATGTATTGGGATATAAGTCTGTGAGGGGGGCATGTGTGGATGCGTGTGTGGCAGCTGTATGTGTGAGCATTTCAGAGAGGGCTTGTGCATGAGAGAGAGTCTGCTTGTGTGTGTGTGTGTGCAAGAGTGTATAGTACAATGGGGTCACCTGTATATTGAGGTACTGAACGTGGCTATCAAGTCCACATTGGAGGATGGTCACCCGAAGGTTCAAGGTAGAATGTCCCAGATCGCTGAAGTGTTCCCCGACTTGGAGGGGGGGTGGGGTTTCACACTTCTAGCTGGTGGTCGTTGTGACTTATCCATTTATCTATTGTAGCCTCTGCTCAGTGTTGCCAATATACCATGCCTCAGGGAATCCTTGCCTGCACCTTTAGGTGACCATCTCCAAGGCAGACTTCAGGACAGGCAACAACGCAAAGTAGCCGAGCAGAGGCTGATAACCAAGATTAGTACCCATGGGGATGTCCTCACCCGGGACCTTGGGTTCATGTCACACTACAGGTGACCCCACTGCACTATACACTCTCTCTCTCTCGCACACGCACACACATGCAGACCCTCTCTCATACACAAGCACTCTCTCACACATACAGCGCCCACACTCATATCCACAAACACATCCTCTCACAGACTTATATCTCATTACACTCACATACATACATATACTTTCTCACAGACACTCACACCCCACACATACACACACCAACATGCACACACTCCCTTGATCTCTGTGTGTGTGCGCGCGCACACACACGTAAGTTTGTGGGGTGAATTTTAAACTTGCAGAATTACATTTAATTTTGCTCAAAAACTGCATAAATCCATATAAGATTCAGTCAATCCCACTTTGGAAAAAGAACCAGTCTGACCTAACACAGACAGTCTTCAACTTCACACCTTCGATGCATTGTCTGAGCTGAGATGGCACCTATTGTGAAAAGCCACCTTGAGAACGTAACTTTAAAAAGTTTTGGGATTTACATATGAAGAAACCTAAACTATCATGATCATTCTAAAAGATGAAAGACTTAAGCTAAATGTGTTTAATATGACATTCCCTGACACTGCAATCCTGTTGCTATAAATTCTGTGTCTTACAATCTTATACTCCACGTCCACCTGCTGAAGGAGCTGCGCTTCGAAAGCTAGTGCTTTCAAATAAACCTGTTGGACTATAACCTGGTGCAGCGTGATTTGTATCTTTGTCCACCCTGGTCGAACACCGGCACCTCCAAATCATCATTATATACGTGAATGTATAAATATTAATTATGATAAAAGAGCTTGGATAGAGATGTTGTATAAAATAATAGCTCCGAAAAGATTAATGCTGAAGTCTGCAACAATCTCTACCCAATCTGATGATGTCATAGTTTGAAAAGACAAAACACCTTAGGATCTCAAAAAGCACAGCAAAATCTCCCAAAAGTGCTTGTAAAATGTTATTAATGTAACTAGTATCTAATTACTCTCATGCAATTAACAATATCTAGTTTCAGACAGAGAACCGCTTTAGACTAAGTAAGACCTAGTCAGGAAAGGAATTGGGGCAGCAATGGACCCAACATTGACACTGCATGCTGATGCAGCTTGGTGTCAGTGTGGCTTTTTATAGGTTTGATCTAGCTGCATGACTATGAAAAGTTTCAGCCACTCTTTAAGAGAATAAATTCCTCCAAAGTAGTTTACTGGGTTTATTGGTGACAATCTTATGCTTGTGGGTCCACTCATCTGTAGAAACTCTGAATGGATGTAATATTGGAAGGTTTCAAACACATGATTTCCTGCCTTTTAGTGCTTTGCTGCACATTTTATATATCCATTGATCACCCAAAATATTCAGCCTTGCATTGCCTTGTCTTCCCGATGGACAATTGGAAAGAAAAGTTACTTTTTATTACCGTACTAGATCATTTCTAACAGTCAGTTAAATAGTTCATTCTATTTCTCTAATTTTTTAATAATGAATAAAGACAACTAATTAAAGAAAATAAAGAAAAATTCTTTTATATCTTTGACTTTTTTGCCAGGTTTCCTTTCAGCAGTATCCTGAAAATTTAATTTTAATGCTTCAAAGACCCATGCATAATTATGGAGGGTTGGCAATCCTATTTTTAGCTGGGTATGCAAGAGAATATTACACAGAATATTTACAATAGATAGTAAGGAGTGACTTGTACATGAAACATTGCAGTACAGTAGCTGGTTCAGAGGATTTTAAGGCATTTTTATAAACTTTCCGGACTAAGGCAAAAAGGCCCTGAACTTACCCTTTTCCTTTTCAAGCTTCTATGTACATTTCATCCTCCGTGACATTTCAATATGTCGAAATCATCTCCTACTCAGTCCTGCCCAACGTAAATCTGGGCTTTCCCTTCTTTCTGCAATTGAAAGGTGGTTAAATATTAACATCATGGGCGGCACAGTGGCTAGCACTGCTACCTCACAGCACTGGGGACCTGAGTTCGATTCCAGCCTCAGGAGACTGTGTGGAGTTTGCACATTCTCCTCCGTATCTGTGTGGGTTTCCTCCGGGAGCTCCGGTTTCTTTCCACAATCCAAAGATGTGTAGGTTAGGTGAATTGACCATGCTGAATTGCCCATAGTATTCAGGGATGTGTAGGTTAGGTGCATTAGTCAGGGGTAAAAGAATATAGGGTAGGGGAATAGATCTGGGTGGGTTACTCTTCAGAGGCTCGATGTGGACTTGTTGGGCTGAAGGGCCTGTTTCCACACTGTAGGGATTCTAATTCTAAAAAATCATTCTAATCAGAAGTAAAAACAGAAAGTACTTGAAAAACTCATTAGATTTGGTCATGTCTGCAGAGAAAGAAACAGTTAACATTTCAGTTCCTGAAAAGAATTGTTGAACTTGAATCATTAACACTGTTTTCGTTTCACTCAATAAAGTGCTGTTTGTTGTGCTGAGTTTTTCCAGGACTTTCTGCTTTCATTTCAGATCTTGAGCTATTGCAGTATTTTGTTTTTATCTAACACCTCAATCAGTATTTCTTGATCTACCCTAACTTCCTTCTTATCCTTTTACTCTCATTGGAGTTGCTGCACAGTGGGCCTTGACCACTCACATACAGTTCTGAATTATAATCAAAAACTGTTACTGCAAAGACAGCAACTTAGTCTGGATTTAAATTAAATACAACATTGAATAGAGTTTACGAGATGGAAATTCCTGTTGCATAAAAACTGGATTTTCTATTTACAAACCCTACCTGTTAAAGCCTGATAACTCGCTCTCAAAATTCAATTTTGCAGCTTTACAGCAATTTTTCACACTCCTTTAGGCAGTGGGATTTCCATTAATATCAATGTTTATTAAGCCTACTTATAACTTGGCATGATAACATAGATTGTCACAATTGAAGGTTTTGTATGATTGGAATGCATTTTAAGTTGGGATTACGTGAACCAGTGAAAGAACATACTCAGAAACATATTACACAAAGTTATAACCATTTCCGCCTCTTTGTCAATTAAATCTGCATAGAAGCCATTCTGCCCATCAAGTCTATGCCAGCTCGTTCGATACACAATCCATTTAAGCCCATCTTTACATGATACTTCTATAAACTGTCTGTGCTAAGTATTTATCCAGTTCCCTTAGAAGTCTACAGTTGATTCTGCCATCATGATCCTATTGGTAGTGCATTCCAAATCTTAATTATTAATTTCAAAATACTGTTTTACTTCATGAGATCTCTTAAGGCTAATCACCTTAAATCTGTGCCCTCAGGCCATCAGTCCCTCAGTTTTGGAAACAAGTCTTTAAAACACTTTTTATTTAGTCTATTAAAACAATTCTAAATATTCTAAACAAACTGCTCAAGGAGGAAAATGTCAGTTGCTTCAGAGTATCTAAGACACAGTATGCCCACTCATTTAATTGAATTTAATTTCATAAATCTCCTCTATATTGTTTCTAAAGTCTTCACATCCTTCTTAAATTGTAATATCCAGAAATGAACTCATACATCAGCAGGCTCTAAATTATTATGCTTGATTAACTAACAGGAGGAGGAGGGCCAACTCCCATGGGTTGATAATTGACTGGTCCTGTGTAAAAAGATTGGCAAGCAAAACCTGTAACAGGACAATGAGCTTTCTTTGAGAAGGTGGTGGTTTGGATATATTTGAGATATGTTCCCACAAGGGCAAGATAGAGCAAATAGTCCACAATGAAATAGAGAGTAGGATGAAGCTGGAAAAATGGGAAGAGGTATGACAGATATCAAGTTGATAACACAAATGGAAATCAGGTTGACTGTAGAAAAATCAAAAGGACAGAATGCTCAAAATGAGGGTGGAAATGAGAGTATGACTATTAAGCAGACAATTAACAAAAAGAGGATTCCAAAAGCCTTCTTTGGGAATGAAAAGCTAAAAGTTGCTAAGACGTAAAGGGCTGATTGATGACCAAAACGAGGATCTAGAAAGGGGATGGCTGAGATACTGAATGTGTACTTTGCACCTGTCTTTCACAATAAAGAAGATGCTGCCAAAGTCATAATGAAGAAGAAGCTAATTGAGATGCTGGATGGTAAAAGAATTGATAAAGTGAAGATACAATAGAGGGAGGTGATCTTAAAGGTTGATAAAGCACCTAATCTGAATGAAATATACCTGAATATCCTGAAAATCATAAAAAAGGAGCTTGCAGACGCACTGGTCATAATTCTTCAAACCTCCTTAGATGCAGGGCTAATGATAGAGGACTGGAGAATTTTATATGATACACCCTTACTAAACAAAGTTGTAAAGATAAATCCACGGTATCTTTGGTGGTGGATAAGTATTTGGAAATGATAATCTGGTACAAAATTAATTCATTAAGGAAACCCAGCTTGGATTTGTTAAAGGCAAGTTTTATGAACTATGAAGTGATACATCTTGGTCTGAATGTCTTTTTTCCTGTCCTTAGTTCTGAAGGTTGAACCTTGGATTTCATTTGGATTGAGGAGAAAGTGAGGACTGCAGATGCTGGAGATCAGAGCTGAAAATGTGTTGCTGGAAAAGTGCAGCAGGTCAGGCAGCATCCAAGGAACAGGAGAATCGACATTTCGGGCATAAGCCCTTCTTCAGGAATGAGGAAAGTGTGTCCAGCAGGCTAAGATAAAAGGTAACTGGAGAAATCTGTGTTCATCCCTTGTGGTTGGAGGGTTCCTAGGCGGAAGATGAGGCGCTCTTCCTCCAACCGTCGTGTTGCTATGGTCTGGCGATGGAGGAGTCCAAGGACCTGCATGTCCTTGGTGGAGTGGGAGGGGGAGTTGAAGTATTGAGCCATGGGGTGGTTGGGTTGGTTGGTCCAGGTGTCCCAGAGGTGTTCTCTGAAACGTTCCGCAAGTAGGCGGCCTGTCTCCCCAATATAGAGGAGGCCACATTGGTTGCAGCGGATGCAGTAAATGATGTGTGTGGATGTTGCTATGGTCTGGCGATGGAGGAGTCCAAGGACCTGCATGTTGCTATGGTCTGGTGATGGAGGAGTCCAAGGACCTGCATGTTGCTATGGTCTGGCGATGGAGGAGTTCAAGGACCTGCATGTTGCTATGGTCTGGTGATGGAGGAGTCCAAGGACCTGCATGTTGCTATGGTCTGGCGATGGAGGAGTTCAAGGACCTGCATGTTGCTATGGTCTGGTGATGGAGGACTCCAAGGACCTGCATGTTGCTATGGTCTGGCGATGGAGGAGTTCAAGGACCTGCATGTTGCTATGGTCTGGCGATGGAGGAGTCCAAGGACCTGCATGTTGCTATGGTCTGGCGATGGACCACTTAAGAACTCAACTGGTAGAGCAGGCTGGATGTTGGCAGAGTCTCCATTTACCACCATCCTCTTGGATTAAATTCCCTCCCTTCCTTCAAACACACCATGGGAGACAGCAAAAACTATTACCTGGAGAATAGAAAAGCTAGCTTGACTCTTGACAGTATTGTGATGAATTTGAGGCACCATATTTTAGGAAGGATATATGGGCTTTGGAATTCATGTAGAAAGGTTTATAAAGATGTTCTCAGAAATGAGTGACTTCAGCTATTAGATTATTGAGATTGTTGAAGCTGGAGACATTCTACTTCACGAAAAAAGAGAGTTCTTTAAAATCATGTGGGTTCCATACAGAGGAGATTGACCAAAGCTGTTCTCTTTGGCAGAATGGCTGAGAATCAGAGGCTATGGTTATAGAAACATAGAAACTAAAGAAGTTAGGAGCAGGAGGAGGCCATTCAGCCTTTCAAACCTGCCCCGCCATTTATCATGATCATGACTGATCAACCAACTCAATAGCCTAATCCTGCTTTCTCCCCATTACCTTTGATCCCATTTGCCCCAAGTGCTATATCTAGCCACCTCTTGAATACTACTTACTGTGGTAATGAATCCCACAGTCTCACCACTCTTTGGGTGAAAAACATGTCTCCTCATCTCCATCCAAAATAGTTCACCCCAAATCGTCAGACTATGACCCCTGGTTCTGGACACACCCCACCATTGGGAACATCCTCCCAGCATCTACCCGGTCTAATCCTGTTAAAATTTTATAAGAGTCTATGAGATCTCCCCCCCACCCCCCCCCCACCCCCTCACTTGTCTAAACTCCAGTGAAAACAATCCTAACCTAGTCAATCTCTTCTCATACATCAGTCCAGCCATCCCCTGGAATCAGCCTGGTAAACCTTCGCTGCACTCCCTCGAGAGCAAGAGCATTCTTCTTCAGAAAAGGAGACCAAAACTGCACAAAATACTCGAGGTGTGGTTTTGCCAATGACAAAAGACCAAAAAAGATATACATGTTTACTATTTGGAATGCACTACCCAAGAATGTGATGGAGAGCAGATTCAATCACAGCTTTCAAATACATCTGAGGATCAAAAATGTCCAGCATTATGGCAAAAGGTGAGGGAGTGAGATGCTGATACAGCAGACTGGTGGTATGGCCTCACTGTTGAATACTCTCCTCCTCTATTTCTCATCCAATTTCCTGCACTTAGCCCCGAGCCTATTTGTTATGATGTTTCAAGTGTTCATCTAAATATTTCTTGAATTTCTAGTACTTTTCTGTCTCTAACACCCTTTCACGCTGTGAGTTCCAGATAGCCACCACCCCGTTTTAAAAGAAAATCCCCAATAAACCTTACAATTGTGCCCTGGTGTTGAGGATAAAGATTTCTCCTTATCTAACCAATCTATGCCTCTCAGAACTTCAGTCTTGTCCCCCTCCACCTTTTCTGCTCTAAGGTAAACAGCCACAGCCTGTCTAGTCTCTCCCTATAGCTAAATTGCTTCAGCCAGGCAACTTCCTATGTATTTATCTTTCAACATTCTTCCAAGCAAAATGTCTCACTTTTCACCTTTCTGCATTGAGTTTCATCTGTCATGTTTCTGCACATTGTGCCTAAAACTCACAAGTTCAAGTAATTACTGTACATGACAAACAGCAGTTTTGCAGTACTGAACCCTGAGGAACTCCACCGTTTCCCTTAAGACAGAAAAACAACAATTCAACACAACTTTATCTTATTTCCCTTTTGGTCTTATAATAAATGTTGTCAAATAACTTTGCCTTGCCTGAGTTTTTCATTTTGACCATTTCAGTTCCTTCATTCAATTTTTAATTTAGTTTTTTTGAAAGCTGCTGGGTTGTTCCCTCAGTCTAATATTGTTAAAACAAGTCCCTTTACAGATGGATGTTAAGCATCCCATAGCACTATTTTTCAGGAGAGCAGGTGGGCTCTCGCTAGTGTCAGGGCTATTATTTAGCTATCAACCATCACAATTTAAAAAAACAGATGATTGCTTGTTGCTTCTGGGATCAAGCTGTGCGCGCATTGGTTGAACTGTTTCCTTACAACACTTCCAAAAGTGTTTAATTGGCTGTAAAGCATTTTGGCTGCCCTGAGGTCATGAAGACTGTAGAGAAATTCAAGACTTTCCTTCTTTTAAAATCAGTTTATGGGTGATGAATGGTCATTTGATCAGGTATCATTTTATCATTTAGTTACCTGGAACAGGACATGGGAAAGGGGTCTTAGACAATCTTAGCTTCTATTGAGGGAAGTAATTTCATCCAGTGCATTGGTCAGGACCTCACTGACAACAAACCATGGAAGGGTATTAGTGGTGTAAAAGAACGGTGAGGAAGACAGACAAAATTGGTGTGGCTCTGCCCCTTCATATAAAGGATCTGAGGACATGAATGAGGATGCTCATATTTAGGGATGCACTAAGTCCTCAGGCAAATTACCCGATAATATGGTCATGATCAGCATCAAGTAGCACTGCATTAAGTTCAAAAATGTCTGGCAATGAATCCACCCCCTACAATCTCATCCTTTAAAATATTTGAACAAATTTGCTATCTCTGTAACACAAGTGTGAGATGTGGATCTTAATCTAAAGATCTGGTGAAAATGATACTACAGATTCTGTTTTCCAAAGAGGACTGCCAAGGATCCTTGGTTAGGGTGTTAATAATGTTACATGATGGAAGGCTGTGGCTCATTTGTATCACTGTAGCCTTAAGGCCAGGGCTTGGGTACAAAAATCAAAACTGCCACATTACTGTAATACTGAGGGAGTGTTGCATTGTTAGAAGTTCTGCGTTTTGGATGAGTTGTTAAACTGTCTTTCCTCTCAGGTGGACATAGAAGATCCCATGGCACTGTTTCAAAGCAAGCAGAGCATTTTTCCTGATAAATATTCTTTCCTAAATTGGGATTGCCTGGTCATTATCACATTGCTAATTGTGAGGACTACACCAGTTGACTGCTGTGTTTTATCCATTACAACAATGACTAAACTTCCAAAGTACTCTATTGATTGTAAAGTGGTTTTGGAAGTCCAGTCATTGTTAAAAGTGAAGAGGGGAATGGAGGGAAGAAGGGCAGGAGGAAAGGAGTGAAGGGAAGACAAAATTTGTATTTCAACAACTCCCTTCATCAAACGTACGCTTTTTGTAACATGCTAATGACACATTCATCATGTTGTTTGTGGGATACATATTGGCTAGAATAGCATTTTCAAATAGGGAACCTTTGACATGCACCTGAGAACAGATGGGGCTTTGATCTCACACCTCATCTGAAAGATAGCATCTCAAACATTGCAGTATTCCCTCAGTGGGAGTGTCAACTTAGATTTTGTCTCTGAAGTGGAATGTAAAATTATGGCACCCAAAGAAGGATAAAATCGTTACTGAGGGCAATAATTGCTGCCGAAGTTATTGAGAGCAGTGCCCTAGGCCAATATCTTCAAACTGCTTCAATAATGACCTTCCTTCCAAGGTCAAAAATGGGGATGCTCATTGATATTTGCACCTTGTTCACAACTCTGCAGATAAGGTTACAGTCAATGCTCACATGTAGAAAGATCTGTATGATATTCAAGCTTGGGCTGATAATGATAGATAGTGTTCATGCTGCATAAATGTCAGACAATGACCATCTCCTACAAGAGAGAATCTCACCATCGCCCCTTACATTGTTGAATTTCCAACTATCAACAACCTGGAAATTATCATTGACCAGAACCCAAATTGAACCAACCACATAAATACTGAGGCTACAAGAGCAGGCCAGAGGTTGGAAATTCTGCAGTGAAAAACTCACCTCTTGGTTTCTCATTTACAAAGCATTCTCAGTAGGTAAAATACTCTCAATTTGTGCAGCTTTTCTAACACTCACAAATCTTGGCATCATTCAGAATAAAGCAGCCCGCTCGATTTGCACCTTATATGTCACCTTAAACATTCACTCCCACCACCATTGGTGTACAATTGCAATATTATGAATCATTCACAGGATGCACTGCTATAGCTCATCAGGATTTCTTTAACTGCATCTCCAAATTTAAGACCTTTACCACTGGGAAGAGCAGAACATAACAACCTGAAAATTCCCCGCTAAGCTGCACACTGTCCTGACTTGGATCTATCAGGTCAGTCTTTCATTGTCACTAGGTCAAAATTATGGAACATCAGCCCAAACAACTTTTTGGATGTTTGTACCCTACATAGACTACAGTGGTGCAAGAAAGTGGTCACTCCCACTTTCCTAAAGACAATTAGGGATGGGCAATAACGTTTCCTTGCTGGCATGAAAGCATAACAAAATGTTTCAACAATTACATACATATTTGTCACGAATGATAAGAACTAACGTTTAATGTTTATAATGAATTTTCATGAATAGAAGAAAGCTCAGAAGTCGCCATAATCTCACAACTCTTGTCCACACCTGCCCAGTTGAAGATCTGTCGAAATGAGCAATCCTTAACAATCGCCCCTGTGGAGATCTTGACATTTTACTCCTCAGGCAGACTATTTGTGAGACAGAATCATATCTAATGTGGTTATATAAATGAAAAACCCACAGTGTTTTATTCAGGGTTCTGTCAATCATTTATCTGTCAGGACTCAGTCATTTAACTGCTACTAGCTTTTTACAGGTATAAGATTAAAGAGCAACGATAAATTAAATGAAAAGCAGACTCCATTACGTGCACATTTGTGCAAGTCTATCTTCTCCAGTTCTGCATGATAGATTGCTACTTTACAGTGTTATATTTAATCAATCATGTAGCTTTTCTCAGGCCTCTGAGCTACTGTAGCCTGTTCCACTCTGTTAAGGTTTTCATGCTTTCATGCAAAATCTGAAGAATTTCTATGTCTGCTGCATTCTTGGCATGGCAAGATCACTGGTGCTGAAGTCCTGAACTGTGCTAATTCCATAGCATACACTCATTATTTAGCCAACAACTTCAGTGTAGGCTTAGCCGTGTTCTTCAAATGCATGTCCAAATATGATGAACTGGTCAATGGGCCACAACCTCCTGGATGTCCATACCTGTGTAACAAGGATAGCTGCAAGTGTAATATGAAGACGGCAGGCTTTGATCCTGCAAATTGGGAGACAGAGGCTGACAGCCATGACCTCTGGAGGCTGACCTGTTTGAAAGATCATTGGAAGGGAAAAGCAGAAACAAGAAGTTCACCAGGCGAAGAAAAGGGCCCAGGGAAAAGAGAGGCCAATAAATCATGCACCTTCTCAGCCCACTAACTTCCTGTAACAAACAACGCAATGTCAGAGTGGGGCTCTTTGATCACACTAGGAGGAGTAACACACAAAACCCTTTTCTGATGATACGGAAGATGACCATGATCTCTATTTTCCCCTTCACAAGGGTTGACTCACCTGCTGAGTGTTGGTATTGCTATTCTAAATATGATAGTATAGTGGTTTTTGTTTCCAAATGAGCAATCCAAAGACCTAAACATGAGTTCAAAATGCCACCATTGTAAGAATTAAGAGTATAAGTGTTTGTTTCATAGTTTAAAAATAGGAATAAAAAGCTGCTATCAGTAAAAATGACCAGGAAGCTGTTGATTGTTGTGACACCCAAAATGGTTTATTAACATTTGTTAGGGAAGCAAAATTGCTTGGCTTAAATGTGACCATACTAACATTTCTCATATTAGCCACTTAATTATGTAATTTTTTTCAGGGTTAAAAGAACTCACTGATAAACATTGGACTTGCCAGCGATGCCCATATTCTAAGAAGAAATCTTTCAAATGTCCTGAGTATCTTTTGCTTTTTGTTTCCACCTGGACTTTTGGCTGACCTCTACCAGATGTGTAATTTGAAATTTTTTTGATTCTGTCCATTTCTGTATTCCCCACTCTTCCAAATTCAATCTTTTTTGCCCAAAATTGGTCCCTTCAAATCCTTACTTTCTCAGTGACTTCCCTGTCAATTTCAATCAGTTTCTTCAGTCTACTCAATGTTTCATACAACAGTCCAAACAAAGGACAAAGGCAAATGAGAAAAGAAATGCAAATTGTGAGTGTTTGAAAATAGTGTAGGTTTAATCTGATGTAAAACAAAAGATTATATGTTGCTAAGGAATGGAAGAAGTCTGTTGAGTCATCACAATAAGAAGTGACTGCATTTATCATTGCCCAGCTGAATGCATACTTTAAACCAGCACCAGCAGGTCACACGAAATGCGTAAAACCTTATGCAGGTCACAAGCTGGGCAAGTGTAATCCTGGATCACTCACACTCAACGCTTAGATCAGAAATGCTTGTAAACAGAAAAGAAGGAAGAACATCACTACTGTGAGACCAGTTTTTATTCAGTCCCTCATATTTCACAACGGACATTATAAGAGAAGAATTTGCATTGACATAACAACCTGTCATAACCCAAGGATTTTCAAAGTGCTTTACAGTCAATGATGTGCTTTTGAATGGAGGTCACTCATGCATGGCAGGTAATGTGACAATGAAATGCACGCAGCAAGATCCCACAAACAACAATGTGATAATGACTAGTTATTTTTTTAAGTGATGCTGGTTGAAAGATAAATATTGGCTAGAATCCTCTGTCTTCAAATTGTCTCAGTGATTGTTCTGCATTTGTCAGCCTGAGCATTGAGGAGCTATTTAATTTCAGGGGTATCACAATTAAGCTCGTCCAATATCATATGCACACTAGGATCACTGAACATCATGATTTGGTACTTAGCTGTTCTATCAATAAGAAGGAAAAGGAAACAAAAAAAATGCTAAATAACATGAGAAAGAAATCAAAAATAACAGACAAAATAACCAGGCAGAATAAAAACAAATCCAGGAATTTAAGCACATGAAATTTCCATTAAAAGTCACAGCACAATAAAGTTAATTAATGGTTGTGACACTCTTTTATCTTTCCAATGTTTTGACCCCAGTACTGCATCAAGATTTATAAGTAACAAACTGGTTGTACCTATGCATTCTAAATAGACAGTATGGAAAGGTTCAAGGCACTGAGACTGGTCAGCCACTAACAAGAGGATTGTAATAAATGGACCTCAATAATGAAGACTCATCGGACTCTGCTTTCTTCCCACAGGTGTCGCCAAACCTGCTGGGTTTCTCCAGCAATTTCTGTTTTTGTTTCAGATTTCCAGCATCCACAGTTTTTTTTTTGTTTTATTTCAATGTAATATTTTAATGGCTGCAGTGCATCAGTAAACTTACAAAGAAAACTATGGACAGTAAGAGACGTCCCACTAAGAAGTATGAATGTGGAAAGATGAATAGACACCAAAGTATCAGATCAATCTTCATTTGCAGATGATACACTACATGTTCGTGGTGAGCAAATCCATCTCAAGGAAAGCCTTGCTATGTGGACCACATGTTAAATGCAATTAGCACCTTCAATTGTCAACTGATGTTGGAAAATTTAAATGGAGAAAAAGAATTTGGAACAGCACTGCTCTCTTTCCCAGGATAACTGAAGTGGAGATCAGAATTTCTGTTATTTTTCTGCATTATTTGCATACTCTTACCGTTCCTGCAATTTAGAAGTATCAAACAGCAACAGCTTTAGAAGTATCAAACAGCAATAACTTTGGAGAGTAATATGGAAGATGGTGCAATGTCGCATCTTTCAGGTGTATCTCAGTCATTAGCAATTTTAACTTGATCCAAAGCATACGGATCCAGTCCAGCTCAAGACTTAAATAAATAACTGGACTGATTCTTCCAGTGCAGCACAGAAGGAGCACTGGACTGCCAGAGGTGCCATCTTTTGGAAAAATGTAAATAAAAATAGCCTGGCCTCTTGGATGCATGTAAATGTTCTATGACTCTATTCCAGTGGTGTCCTCCCTTGTGGCCTGGCCGATACTTATCACTCAATCAGCAACATTAAGTCAGATGATCTGACCATTAGCATATTATGTTATTTTGTTGGCTCATGCTCTGTGCTAATTGCCTGCAACAGCAGTGAACAAGAAGCATTTCGTTGGCTGTGAAATGTCCTGAGATCATAAGAGCTCCATATAAATGCTAGTCCTTTTACTCCTCTGGCCAAGAACAGCAAGGATGGCCTTCTCAAGTCCTAACATATTGATCCTATTTTAGACACAGGCAACAAGGGCACTGGTTCATTTACTAGAAATCATTTCCAAGCCATATATGAGTAGATATTACCAGTGGACAAAGACATATCACACTAACACACTGAAGGTAAATTTATACCTTCACAGTTTTGCTGTAATTTTGGCAAAAGTTTAGATTAGATTAGATTAGATTACAGTGTGGAAACAGGCCCTTCGGCCCAACAAGTCCACACCGACCCGCCGAAGCGAAACCCACCCATACCCCTACATTTACCCCTTACCTAACACTACGGGCAATTTAGTATGGCCAATTCACCTGACCCTGCATATCTTTGGACTGTGGGAGGAAACCGGAGCACCCGGAGGAAACCCACGCAGACACGGGGAGAACGTGCAAACTCCACACAGTCAGTCGCCTGAGGCGGGAATTGAACCCGGGTCTCTGGTGCTGTGAGGCAGCAGTGCTAACCACTGTGCCACCGTGCCGCCCACTAAGTATCGGAGTGCTGCAGATACCAGTGATTTAAAACAGAAAGTACTGGAGAAACTTGGCAGATATGGCAGAATCTGTGGAGAGTGAAACAGAGTTAACATTCAAGTCCTCTTTGGAGCTGACCAAATTCAGTTCCGAAGAAGAGTTGTGTTGGACTGGAAATAGTAACACTGGGCTAAATCTTACTTTTTTTTAGCAAAGGGTTTGCGCAATGAAGCCTTGCGTGTTCTCTTGCCATATATTACCAAACACACCTCTTAATATTGACCCCACCTCCATGGCCTCTCTAGCATCTGATTTCTACCTGATCTTACCATGTGCCATTCACAGAACAGTTGATTACTCAGTATATATCTGCCAAAACACCAGTCTCCCTTACAATCTGTGCACCCAGACAAGACAATGAAATTCAACGTGAGCAAATGCGAGGTCTTGCACTTTGGGAAAAAGAATACAGGCATGGACTATTTTCTAAATGGTGAGAAAATTACAAAGGGATCTAGGAGTGTTAGTCCTGGATTCTCTAAAGGTTGACTTGCAGTTTGAATCCGTGATTAAGAGGATTAGAATGTAAAAACAGTGATGTGCTACTGAGACTTTATGAAGCTCTAGTTAGGCCCCATTTAGAATACTGTGTCCAATTCTGGGCCTCATACCTCAGGAAGGACATATTGGCACTGGAGCGTGTCCAGCGAAGATTCACATGGATGATCCCTGGAATCATAGCCTAACATAGAATGGATTGTATTCATTGGAGTTTAGAAGGTTGAGGGGAGATCTAATAGAAACTTACAAGATAATGCATAGCTTAGAAAAGGTGGACGCTACGAATTTGTTTCCGTTAGGTGAGGATACTAGGACCCATGGACACAACCTTAGAATTAGAGGGGATCAATTTAGAACGGAAATGAGCAGACATTTCTTCAGTCAGAGAGTGGTGGACCTATGGAATTCATTGCTACGGAGCGCAGTGGAGGCTGGGACGTTAAATGTCTTCAAGGCAGAGATTGATAAATTCTTGATCTTGCTAAGGAATTAAGGGCTACAGGGACAGTGTGGGTAAGTGGCGTTGAAATGTCCATCAGCCATGATTGAATGGCGGAGTGGACTCGATGGGCCAAATGGCCTTACTTCCACTCCTATGTCTTATAGTCTTATAGTCTTACGGTCTTAAGGACTGGACATTTGCCATGGACGTTGTCCTCTCTGCAGGTGATGCCCTAAAGATTATACTGGAGGAATGGATCCAGCAAATCCTCTTTCTTCAGGAGCAGTAATGGAGACCACCGGACCATGCTGCTCCGGTCCAAGTTTGACACCTGCATCAGTGCAGTTTCAGTAATCTGGAGTAATACCCTAACAATGTACAATGTCAATGCAGAAAGTCAATGACTTTCTGCACTCAGCCCAAGCAAATGCTACCATCTTCTTTCCAATATCTCACAGTGTCTCTATCTCTGCTACTCTATCTCAAGTCTCACACTTCGCCACTCTCACTATTGTCTACATCATTTTCCCAAGATGCTTTAATTTACACCATTGACAACACCACTAACCCTGAATGTCCTCTGCAATGCCCAATCACTCATGAGGACATCTCCTCACCAGCACCAACAGTAAGAGCTATGCCACCCACTTTCATTTCCATTAATACTTGCCTCTCTCTCATCCCAGAAGGAAATCAGCCTACAGCAGGGAAGACATGGGGGAGGCAATGGCCTCGTGGTATAATCCCTAGACTAACAATGTGGAGACTCAGGTAATGTCTTTGAGACCTGGGTTTGAATCCTGCTAAAATCTGTCCAAGTATGACCATAAATCCATTGTCGATTGTCAAAACCCTCTGGTTCACTCGTGTTCTTCAAGGAAGGAAACTGCCATCCTTACTTGATCTGGCCTACATGCGACTCTGGACTCATAGCAATGTTGTTAATTTTCAACTGCCTTCTTGGTAATTATGGATGGGCAATGAATGCTGGCTTAGCCAGAGATACCCACATACTGTAAGTGAATAAAAAACAGAGCTGCCTGTCATTCAGCTCCTCACTTCTTATGTGGACAGTATCCTGATTCTGACAGCCCGAGCAGGGTCTGGACTATATTGGAGGGTGTCCTTAACTTGACTGAGGCCAGCTGACAACCTGGACATGTTTCCTGGCTTTGTGTCTATGCTGGATAGAAAATGAAGACAGAAGTAATATATGCCCGGGATCACTGGATGAGGGGACAACACATGCAAAGTCAAGGTGAGGCAGGGATGCTGTGAGCATCCAGGCAGGGTAAAAGTGAGTGAGTGAGTGCATGAGAGAAGCCCAAATATGCAGCCTGATCCAACCATGTTCTGGATCTGTTTTCCTGAGTGCACAGTGTTCTTACTGCACCATACAATGATAGTTGTTGTTACAGCCTGAGATGCTGCATTGAACTGCAGAAGCATCCTGTAATTGGATCAGGGATGTGCCACAAGGGTTCAGACAGATATCAGATACCAATGTCCACGGATGTGGGGTATGTGTGACCAATGCCCATGATGTTTGTGCCCGGTATTCAATGTAGGCGTCATTCGGAGCAAGCGACAAGCCCAAATCCATCAGGTGCTGGCTCTCATTTCCTTGTCAAGTTTTCCTAATGTCAGGCTTGTTTGATAACATGGGGTTATGAATATTAATGAGGGGAGTTGGGCAATTAATAAGATCTTTAACGATCAAAAATAAGCACCATTTGGTGTCTGGCTGCTGCCTCGTGCGAATCTCACAATGCCACTTGTGAAATACATAAAAGATGGAGTGAGATGATCTTAATGTTAACATGGGCCTCAGTGTACTTGTCACCAAGTTCTGCCACACATCTTGCCATAGCCCACATTAGTCTGATCCCTATAAGATTCAATCTTTTGTTTCTCTCGCCATACATACTGCTGGGTGTTTCCAGAACTGTTTGTTCTTATTTGTGTGTAAAACCCAATCTGTTTTAACCCCACAAGATAAAAATCATTGTTCTATGACAGATGGATGATCTTTGTTTTCATTGTAAAGGATGCTCACTGATGACAAAAGTAGGACTCCAACAGAGCTATATGATCCATTGAGGTTCTATATTTGCTTCTTTCTTTACTTCAGTTAGAAAAAGTTCTGGTCAGACTCTAGTTGGAGTACCACACTTCAAGTAGGAGGCATTAGCTTTGGAGAGGTGCAGATTGTCCAGAAAGCTGCTGATGTTATGAGGGCTCATTCACAAAGGCAAACTGCATTGACTGGGGTTGTATTCTCTCCAGTATGGAATATCAAGATTTGATCTAATTTGATGTTCAAAGGAGGAGGTAAAATAGATAGAATCAAATATTTTATATATATGTTAAATGTTTTTCTCTAGTCTAGGGAGTCAACAACATCTAATGAAATTAATAAAGCAGTATAACATCAAAATTAGAGCTAGGATGTTTAGGATTGATCTCCCAACTAATCACAAGAAATGTGCATATCTTACCCAAAAACCTATTGAGACCAGTTCAATGTTTTAAGATTGGCAGATCTTTGTTATGGTTATGAAATCAACTCAGGTGAACAAAAGTGAAACACAGAATTGCCATAATGAAAATCAATAATGGAACACGCTTCATTCTTACTCCGAGATATTTTGTAACCAATCTATACAAAGGATCATTGCATACTCTGGAACATGAGCCCAGGTCTCCTAGCTCAGAGGTGAGGAGACTACCACTGTGCCAGAAGAGCTGTTTAAATGATCAGGGTTCCTTTAATCCTATGCTTCGTTAACTGAGCTCAGTAGGCGCAGAAACATTTAATTAGTCTCAGCATGCTAGATCAGGATGAGATCAGTTTGAGTTCACGCCTGTGGCCACTGTTCTTTTCATGCTGATTGGAAATGCCACACCAGACTTCAGGATAGATATTTTTTAAAACATGTTACAACACATAGCTGGTACCTGAATCTGCATCTCCTCACAAGGCTCTAGGGATGTTAGCACTGCAGCACAGAGACCCCAGGCTTAAAAGCAAGCTGTAAAGTTCCCTAGAGTTGATCTGTCCATTAATATTCATTTTTCAGCATGCTGATGAATGATCATTGGCTATTACACAAGATCCAAGGAACAGGATGAGTTGGTGCCTTCAGGAGGAAAGAAGAATGCTTGGAAGATAAACTGTAAGAGTTAATATGTAACCTAACTGGAGACTACCTCAAAATTCTGAGTGATAGAGAAAAGAAAAGTCAGAAAATAGCTATAAAAGTTTAAGTAAATTGTCATAAACAAAATTTGTGACAGAACCACAGCTGGGCACCAACAACAGAACAAAACATCCTGGGCTCAGAAGTTTCTTTTTAAACTTCATTCACAGAATGTGAGCATCGGTAGCACGGCCAGCATTTACTGCTCCTCCTTCATTGCCCTTCAGAGCATTGTGAACCATCTGCAGGTCATGTGGTGTCAATACACACATATTGCTTACAGGTACACAGTTTTAGGATTCTGACCCAAAAATAATGAAGGAATGGCAGTATAGTTCCATATCAGGATGGTGTGTTGTTTAGAATGGAGTTTGTGAGTGATGCTTTTCCCATATGGTTGGTGGCCTTGATTTTCTAGGCGGCAGAGGTTACAAGTTTGAAAGATGCTATTGAAGAAGCTTTGGTGAATTGTTACAATGCATCTGATGTATGATACACACAGTTACATCTGGGCATCATTGGTTGAGGTAATATTTGATGATGTTGATGCTTTGTTGTGAAATGTGTAAGATTTGTTATCAGTTGTTTGAACTGTACTTGTCCAGTCAGGTTGAGAGTATTCCAACATAAGCCTGACTCGTGCTGTAGATAATAGAAAGCTAGGCAACAGAACAGGGCCCCAATGATATGCAAATCATTTTCGTCTTTCCAGATGTAGGGAAAAAACAAATTGACTGAAGGTCCAATTTCCGAATATTCAATGACAATGGCTAGGAATCGGTGAAAATTGGGAAAAAGAGAACAAGAGAAAGCTTTTCACATTATCCTCACAAAGTACCCATTGAACCCTATACCAGTAGAAGTTGCAAAGATTGAGAATGGACCACGGAGTCTGTAGAACATGTGGAAATGTTCCAAATAAGAAAAATTAACACTAACCTGATAAGGCTAAAACATTTGCCTGTTCCCCTCCCCAACCTGAGCTACAATGAAAACTTGAAACAGATCAAACTGTAAGGAATCAACAAAAAAATCTAATGGCAAGGTTGCCTTGAAATATAATCAGCAGTACTAGGATCCATTTTACATCCCATTTACACGATGAAACATAGAAAGTAGGAACTGTTTCCCCTGGGAAGAGGTCCAGTAACCATAGGATGCAGGATTAAAATATTTGGCAAAAGAATGTGAGAGGAGATGAGAATATTTTCCACATGGCAATTTGTAACGATCTGGAATGTTCGACTTGAAAGCAGTAGAAGCAGAGTCAATCAAACCTTAAAGAAGGAAACAAATAAAAACCTGAAAGATAAAATTTAAAGGACATTGAGGAAATAAAAGGGGGAAGTAGAACTAATGAGATAGTTGTTTTCAGGTTCATGTACTGGTGTCATTGGCCACATGGTGTGGTTCTATGGTGTAGGATTTCACAATTTAAGAAAATGGTTAAAGATGTGTGGAAATGTGTTCACAACATTCACTGCTTTGCTGTGATTCCTCTGAATGTGGCAACATCGTGATGACAGTTCCTACACATTTAAAACAAAACACATACTTAATTTGCTTAACACAGTGGGTCCCAGAGGCAGTGCCGTTCGATGTCATCACTCCGTTTCCGATCATTATGAGGTCAGTCGATATTGTATTCCTTAGAAATTCATTCTCAGTTATGTGGGCATGATTTTAAAAAGAAAATGTATTGCTCATCCTTGTTGCCTGAGAGAAACTGGTAGATCTTCCTTTCAAACAGTTGCAGTTGATTTGGTCAGAGCCTGTAAAATTGTGGTCAAAGGAATTCAATTTGACACATTAAGCATTTGTGCAATTGTATTCACTCAATTCAAATGTTAAAAGTAAAATCACTGGTTTTGGGAGGCGTGAATAATTTCAATTATCTTCGCACCTTGCTTCTCACATGAATAGTGTAAACATAACTACATCTCTCTTTCAAAATTAAATAACACACATGGGATAAATGGCTACTTGGTTCTTCTCAGTTGTTCTGTGGGGCACTGTTTCATCTGTAACTGTTGTTTGAAGTGAAGGGTGTCATCTGAGTTCCTAGTCTCCAGATATAACTCTCTGTCTTGTTTCTGGACTACCGACTGATGTCCTGCTGTTCACCTTTGAAGGTATTAGTTTAAGAATTCTATTAACCTATGCAGCCAGATGAAAACATATGATCCCAAACCTCACAACCACTGAATAGTGAGAGACGTAGAGCATGATCCTTTGTGGGGGGTGAGTGGAGTGATAAGGGTGAAGTGGGTATAAGGTAGCAGACAGAAGATGGTGACAATTACTCTGGTAGAATGCAAAACATTTTTCTTCACTGCTCAGCATTCCTCCAGTTGGCTGGGATCATAATGACAACCCAGGACCAGGCTGACAGGGGATATTGGTGTGGCTTTCTCTGTTAGTCCTTGGAAAAGAGGACTTCAACCCTCTGCACCCTCTTTTCCACCAGGATCTCTGGGTACCTATCTGCAAAACAAAGCACAAATTGTTCTTTATCTGCCATGTCTGGGGCAGACATCATGAACCATGTAGGGCAACTCTGGATTGACACTGCTTGTCAATGTTCACTGTGGCCTTTTAAAGGTAGCTTTGGGCCAGAGATGGTCAATTCCAGGATATACAGTAGTAATGACCATTTCCACCTACGTCAAATGGTAAAATGGAGTTAATTGGTTTCTTGTCAGCTGTGAAGGGCAACATAGGGGCAGGGTAGATATTTAATGAGGTGAGTTTGAGAAAACAACAAGAAAACTCACCAGACCTCATAAACCTTCCCCATAAAACTTGAAACTTAGCCTGAAAGCTTCAAGCCAGAATGTCTGAGGTACAGTAATGTAGGGCAGCTATTTCTTAAGTGTACTATAGTCATAGAGTCATAGAATCATATAGCACAGAAAAAGACCCTTCAGTCCAACTCGTCCACACTGATCAGACATCCCAATCTGACCTAGTCCCATTTTCATGCATTTGGCCCATATCCCTCTGAACCCTTCCTAATCATGTACACATTTAACAGCCCTGTTAATAATGGAGAAGCATAGCCTGGATGTATGTACATCAGGGTGGAGTGTAAAAGGTTAGGATTTGGAGGAGGCAATGGAAATTGTGGATTTATATAGTATTGTAGCTTATCTCTTGAATACTCAGGGTACTTGCCATACAGTCAGTTACCTGGCACAAACAGCAAAAACATGAAATGACATGTTACTGCACTCATAGCATTGCTTGCAGGAAAAAAAACATTAGCCTAGACACCAAGAGAACACCCTGCTCTTCAAATAATATCCCAAAATCTATAGGGTCACATCTCTAGAGTGGCAATTCATTGCAGCAATAAGTTGTCAGTCTACATTATGTGCTCACGTCTGGAAATGGAGCCTTAATGCAGAATTAGAGGCAATAAAAACACCATTGAACAAGTTAAAGGGAACATACAACCAGGCTAGGTATAAGTAAGGATACAAAAACTTAAATCCACCATTTTTTATTGCTAATAATTTAAAAGTACATTGAGATTGACTGGGAGAGAGAAGTTGAAGGACACTTAGTGAGGGCATGTTAGTGGCATGGTTGACAATGTGTATTATACATTATTTGGTGTTATATTACGATTAGCACTGTTTTCACATTACAACATGTTGTTTGTATCTCTGTGTAAACCTGAATGTAATTGTTCCAGCATTAAGCTCGACTTCATGGCTACACAGGATGTACCATAGATCGATATCTGAATCACAGAATCTATGATGACAGCCTGCGGCAAAACCTGGAAGCAAGAGGAACAAGGCATATAGAGGGCAATGGGTGTTGCTGACACCCTCATCCCACAACATCTCTATTCTTTCCCATCCTTTGTATTGATGTGAATGAGTATTGGTGTAAATGAGTTGATCATCAATGTCTGGGCAGGGAGGTGCACAGTAAACAAGGGGGCAATGCATTATCACGGTCAAGGATTAGGGACTTTGCTGGTCTGCACCAATGCAATGCATGACCTCTGTATAATCTCCTTTTCCTTTAAAACCTCTAACAGTGATGGATTCTACAGCCTCCTCCCTGACAGTTCACAACAGTTACCCAACACTCTGAGTATATTGTCGCAGTCATTTTATTACCATTTGCACACTTTGGATTTCCAGCACAAAGGAAGAGGTGAAAGAGGGAAATGAACTTAAAATAATCACATCACCAGAGAAAAGGAGCATTAAAAAAAATTACTGGACCTAAACACTAGGTTTGCTTCGTGTGCAACTTTCTCCACAGCACTGCCAAGATGTCCTCCTTTTTTTCTCCTTTCTTGAAAATAAGCGTTACATGACAGATTAGTTCTGTATCCTTGAGATTTAAAAGAATGAGTGATAATCTTATTGAAATATGTTTGATCTTGAAGGAACTGGACAGAGTCGATACTTGGAGAATGTAGGGGAGATTGAGACATAGTTGAAGAGTAAGAAGTGTCCCTTTAAGACAGAGATAAGAAGACATATTCTTCTCTCAGGGCATTGCATGTGGAATTCTCCTCCATCTTTAAATCTATTTTTGATGTGTAACAGAATTGAAGGTTATGGTGTATAGAAGTGGAGATGAGACCCAACCCAATTAGCTCTGACCTTATTGAATTGAATGGTGAAGCAGGCATGAAGGGTCAAATGGCCCATTTCTGCTTCTAAGTCCCATGCTCCTGCATCAAGCACCATGTGGACAAAAAAAGACAGTTAATGTTTCAGGTCAATGAGCTTTCATCAAATCAAAAGAAAGATAAAAAATTAAGAGCTTTTAAACTAATGAAAGGTGGGAGGAGGCATGGGAAGGTCTGTAATAGATTGTAGGTTAAGAGAGATAAAAAAAAAGAAATCTGATGTAAAAGCCAAAGAGAGCAGGAATGGCTAAAGTAAAGAAACAAAGGTTGCGCCCAACTGAGGTTTGACTGATTGCATAAAAGATACCTGAATATAAAATGAAGGGATAAAGAAAGAAATTGGACAAGACTGATACAGTAAAGCAAGAAAAGTGAAAAAAGACACAAAGAATAAGATGAAGGCTGAAGTAACTATCAATGTTGAATCTAGAAGCCTACAGAGAACCAAGTGAAACTTAAGTTATTGCTGCTCAAGATTGCATAGAGTTTCACTGGAACACTGTTGTAGGCTGTGGTCAGAAAAGTCAATATGGGAACAAACTGGAGAATACAATAAACTATAATTGGATGTTCAGGGTCAGGCTTAAGTATTGAATGGTTACCCAGCCTGCATTTGGTGTCACCAATGTAGAGATTATTTCATGAGCAGTGAAAAAAAAGACTAATTTTAAAGAAATACATGTTAATCCCTGTTTCCCTTGGAAGGTACTTGGAGCTTTGGAGTAGGGAGGAGTTGAAAGGTCAGGTGTTGCATGTTGTATAGTTGCATAAGGTGCCCAAGGAATGAGAGGGTGTATTAGGGGGTTTGCTGAATTGGCTAGGGATAGGCTGGATCTGGTAGGGGGAATGGTCCCTACAGAATGCTGAAAGAAGAGGACAAGAGAATGAGTGTTGTAGCTGCATTGTGTTGGAGCAGGCAGAAATGGTGGATGATGGTCCATTGAATATGGAACCTGATGGGTGGAATGTATCAGAGGTGGTTCAGTGGAGAGCAATCACTTTTCAGAATGATGTAATGCAGAATATTCAAATGTTTGGTAAAGATAAATATACTGATATCGGCTTTCTTTTGGACCCTGGATAGCTCAGTCAGTACAACAACAGACTTGTAATCTAAGAGGCTCTGAGTTCAAGTCTACATGTGGGTGCTGTTTAGATTTCAGGTTGTTCTATCCACTTACAATAACAGTTAAATAGAAATACTGGAATATATTGTTAAGGAGATTATTCTGGGGTACTTTAAAAATCTCAGTGGCAACAAGCAGCAAACAGAGTGGATAAAGGGGCACTTTGTAGTTAGATTTTCAGAAGGCACTTGGTAGATCAAATGTTATAGCATAACATAAGTTGTAGTGATTAAAATATAAGCATGGATAAACTAATGTGTGTGAGTTATATGTACTGAAATCATTCCTTGTAGAGTTTGTACATTTAACCAGAAGCATGGTGTTTTGGTCAGTATGCCTCAGGGAGTTCGATACATAAATTGTTGATATTTCTGGAGCCATGATTTTAAACACATATAGGTCAGAGAGAAGAGGTTTAGGGCTCTCCTTGAGTGATAATGGAAATGTGTTTGTGTTGTGAGAGTTTTACAGTCAAAGACAGCAAATCTTGCAAAGCATTTGTTTGCTTTTGGTTTGGAAGAATCTTTTTTTTTGCTGAGGGAAAACCCATAGATTGGAAAAGACCTCGCAGGGTTTCAACATAAGGACAGAACAGAACTAACAGAGAAAATTAAAACAAAGGGATCTCTCATTTTGTTCGGGTTGAGGAGAGTTTTCTTGTCTCTCAGATAGCCATGAATCTGTGGAAATCTCTTTCCTGGTGGAGGCAAGGTCATTGAATATTTTTAAGGCAGATATACATAGATTCCTGAATAACAAAAGAGTGAAAGGTATTGGGTGAAGGCAGAAAAGTAACGTTGAAGACATAATTACCTCACTCGTGAAATTATCAAATGGCAGAGCAGGCCCAAATGGTCAAATGGGTTAGTCCTGCTCCATATTTGTATGTTTGTATGTTAGAACAAGGGGAACCATGTTATGATTTGGGGAGGGAGAGGGAGAGCAGATAAGTATAACACATTGGAGGGACCCTATCAAGCACAATGCTAAAGAAACCACAGTTAAGGAAGAAAGAAGACATTTTGGAAGTGCTGTTGTTGGAAGGTTGCATGATTTCTGTCTTTCTTCAGTTCTGGCAAAAGGTCATCAATTTGAAATATTAACTCAATTTCTCTCCACTTGTGCTGCCTGACCTACTGAGATTTTCCAAGATTTGTGCTCTTATTTCAGACTAGCACCAAGAACTTTTGAATAAGTATGTGATCTTCAAATTAATTTTTGACACCTGTTTCTGTGTTTCACGTTGAGGCAAGTTAACAAAATGGTTTGCGCACTACTGGAAGTCTAGGCTCTACATTTTCTTCGATGAAGCTGGTCAATCACCCAGGTGGAAGAACAGTAAATTTGTATTCCTTTCAAGGATCAACATTTAGAAGAGTCAAAAATTAATTTTAAACTTCACTACTGGGGACTGGGTAAAATGAACAACAGAAAACAAATTAAAACAAAAATGAACAACATTGAAAAATGTTATCGATCCAACAAGGTCAAGCACAAAATGAAAGATCAAAATGAATTTGGCAATGACTTAAGGCAAGGACTTGGCAACATTCCATTACAAGTAAAAGGAAAAGACAAAGGCCAATAGAACCACAAAAATATCAGGAGAAATAAAATTACTACTGAAGGAAAATTATTAAGCCAGCTCTCGCACATAGAAATAAAGAAAGTGTTGGAAACGTTAATTGCTTGGAGTTTAAAGATTGAAGAGAGAACAAGTAGAAATTTGAGGATGTGCTCCTGGTGAAGAACTAGCTGTGGGATAAGAAACCCATTCCCATTTAGGTATTGATGGGGAACATGCCACCAGTGACGAATTGGCTGTGTGTTAAAGATCATACAACCAGTGAAGAGATGGCTGTTGTTATGATTTCAGTTGATGCTATTACAGATAAGTCAGATCTCAGAATGAAATCTAGCTTGAAAATCTTTTAAAAAGTTTTAGTTAATGTGGTTGTCAGTCCCTGAAACATAGTCATACAAAGTTGCAAAGTCTAATGAGCAGTAGAAGTTTGTTACACAAAAGATGAAAATGAAACACAAACAGACCTAGTTACATAAATATAGAAGGCAGTTTAGAAAAATCTTAATACATATTGCAAAACAAAGTTTTCAACCTAATTCTCAATACTATCAGTTTACACAGTTTTAAGTCCAGAGAAAGGACTCCTCTGCATCAAATTATTGAGGTCTACCAAACTGATTCTCTTCAGCTTCTGTTTTGTGAATTATAGAGTGTACATAGATCAATACTTACAGAACTGAGAGATTAAATTTTCTCAGCTTCTAATATCTGCAGATTTCTACACAAACCATCCTGGTTTTGGAAGCTATACTAACAAAACATTCTTATTGAGTTGATGATGTTTTCATTGAACTACCCTAAACTCCTTCATGGAGAGAAATTAAACTTGCTTCTAACTTCAAACAGGTCTTGTCCGAACTGCCCTCAAAAAACTTTCAATCTTCTAGATCAAGATGAATTGTTGATTATTCTGAACTGAAAATAAGCTAATGGCCTTCAATATTTATCCAACATCCATAAACCACCATGACAAACTATTTTCCATTATCACTGCACATTATCTACAGCCACTTGCTTTCTGAGCAATGTTGAAATGAAGTCACTGTTTCACAAGTTCTCTGACATTAACTATATTTTAAATAAAATTTCCATGGAAATTACCACAGGCCTCTGTCTATATGGTAAAATTCACCTTCCAAAAATTTTTATTAATATTTACAAATTATAAATGTTTCATCGCACTGTATCAATGGGAGCAAATATACAGTATGATGGGACACATACTCCCACTAAGGAGTTTACTCATTAATGTGAAACTGGCAGCCAACGGGGAAAAGGTTTTGTGATGGAGCATGCACAACTAGTGAACAGCAGACGATGGGAGAGGAGACACACAATCAGTGAGGAACTGGCTAGATTATGGGCGATATACATCCAGGGATGAAATAGCTGTGGAATGGAAGTATGCTTTTAGTGAGGCACTGGTTATATGACAGGATCATATTCTAAATAAGGAACTGGTCCAATGAAGAAGAAAACTGAAAAGTAGAACAAAAGGTGGAGTTGCAGTTAATAGAAGTGAAAGAGAAACAGTGGAAACCCAAAAGAGTTCAGATCACACACCAGTCACTCCTACACTAGCCTACAGACATGTACTGCAAATAGTGGGATCTCCTTCTTAACCTCTCCACTCACCTGTGGCATAGTTAAGCTCACCACCAATCATCTCTCTGTAATGAGAGAGTGGGACCATAGTATATTTACCTCCAGCTCTGGCCTCTTGTACAACCCCTGTTATCACTCTGCTGTTGGAACCAGGCCTTCAGCTGTCTAAGATTCAGGCTTTGGAATTCACTCCCTAAAACTCTGTGCCCATTATATTTTTTGTCTTCTTTATTAACCTCCTTAAAACCTACCTTTTTTTTAACTGAGCATCTGATGTATTATCTCCATATGTGACTCTGTATCAAATCTTGTTTGATAATGTGCCTTTGAAGTGCTTTGGAATGTTTTACTACTTTAAAATCGGTGGACAAGTGAAAGTTGCTATTTTTGATTTCAAGAGTATGCATGATTGTGATATTGTCCAATTATCATGTATGGAAGCAAGGCTACACCAACTGCAGTTCCAACATTTTGGACCTACGCCTTGCTTTACACCAATTATGAGTCCAAGAGAATTCAGTGATGACTCCCTTTACATTCTAGGGCCAAACCTGCTTCAGGGTACAGAGCCTGAGGCTGTTAGTTATGTGTTGGAGAGCTCAGGCAGCCATGCTGGTTGCTAAGAAACAGAAAAGGCAGAGATGTTTTATTTTGCAGAATGATAATTTTCCTTACTGGCAAAAAAAGGCTTGATGAGAACAAATTTAAATTTTCTAAAACAGTTGATTAAAAAGGTTAAATTTATTTAAACAAAATCTTCCATCAATTATGTCTCTTCAGGAATTCCTAAATTCCACAGTTACTAATTAGAACCCCAAAATGGAGGATGTAAAGAACATATACCAGTACTGAGCACTCATTTTAAACAAGTAGGAAGAGTGGCAGCTCTAATGCACATTTTACAGCCACTAGGCATCAAAAAGTGCTTTACAGCTAATAAAATACTATTGAAGTGCAGTCACTGTTACATAGTAGTGTGGCAGCCAATTTGTGCACAGGAAGCTCTCACAAATAGCAATTTGATAATTACCATACAATCTGTCTTTCTGATATTGATTGAATAATAGATATTGACAAGATATTCTGATCAACTTCCCCAATCTTATTTTGAACAATGCAATTGGAATATTTACATCCACCTGAAAGAGCAAAGTCTCAATTTAGCATCTCATTGGAAAGATAACACCCCTTATAATGGAGCTTTCCCTCTGTATGGCGCTATCTGCCTATGCACTGGGACTTGAACCCACACATTCCTGATTTAGAGAAGACAGCCCTATCAAATAAACAGGTAGCTGACACCCTATATCGGCTTCTCTCACCTGATCTGCCCAGCCCATGGCTGTTCATTTCAGGATCAGTATCCTGAGGACACAATTTCAGAAAAATTGGTGAAAGAAGCAGAGGAAGAATGGGGGATAAAATAGCTATTTGTTATGATCTGGAATGTTCTGCCTGTTTAATAATGTTTAATGATCAGTTTGCAGTTGTTTCACAATGGCCATTTTCCATAGCTGATACTAACTATTATAAAAGCAGTGAACTCTGATAACGGAGATTTCTAGATGGTAATGAAAGGTGACATTAGCTTTCATGTCTTCCTCCTGGACCAGCAGTGGAGGCCAAGAAACTTTCTCCTCGAAGACATCAGATCATGCCAGCCTGGACAAGGGTTGCCACCTTGATCAGAGCAGTCTCAGCTGTCTGGGGGAATGCATATCACTGTCTCCATTCTCCAGTGTAATTGCAACCAACTGCTTGTCAATACCTTACACACTCTATCTGCACCCTTCTCCAACCAGGGCTCATGTTCTACCACTTTCACCATTGACTGCAACACCGTCCCTCAATCTGTCACCAACCTCAACCACTAAACCTGCATGGTCTCATAGCTGCCTAATTACTCAAACAGGTCACCTTCCCACCTGCACCAAAAGTATCAATTAAACCATTTAATACCTACTCATTCTTATTCCAGGAGGAAAGCAGCAAGGACAAAAAGAGTCACGATGGGTATTGACATTTGGCTGCATATTACTTATGTGGAGAGGGTCCTGTGACTACTCTCTAAGCAGCTGACTGATTGTATCCAAGCCGTTGGATTTGTACCAGACAGTGACCTTAACTTAATGTTGGGATCCCCTGACTAAACGCAATTTTCCTTGCCTTGATTGAGGTGGGGCTGCTGACATTCATGACAAGCTTTCTGACTTTGTGCATAGTAATACAACAGTACTGGGTGTCTGGTATCTCTGGCTGGGAGGCAAGGTGCAAAGAGGCAAGACAGTAATGCTGTGAGCATCCACTTAGGCTCAAAGTCACTAAGAGAGCAAGAAAATGGTCTGTAAGAGAGGTCTGGTCAAGTCAATAAATTTGATACATATCCCGCAGTGCAAAGTGTCTTTGCAGCAGCATTACATTGGAAATTTCTATTGTGCTCCAAGGTGCCGGATTGAAGCACAGAAGCCTCCGGTAAGTGGATCAAAAATGTTCCATGAGGGTTCTTGGAGGCTGGCATGTCTGATGCTAACATCCGTGAATGTGGGTTGCATGTGGCTGATGCCCATGAAATATGTCTTCAGATGTTGGTGCCTTATGCCCAGAACTTAGTTAAAAGTTGCAGTGAGTTATTCTTGATGTCAAGATGGACCTCACTGTATATCACATGCAATTTTGCCACACTTCCTGCCATAGCTGTCATTGTTCAAACACATATAAGACTCTGGCTCTCTTCTCAATAATGATAAGCACGAAACCCTCATTAATTGTTGCAAATGGCCATCTGATTCATTAATGTCCTTTAAGGATAGAAATCTGCATTCAAAAACAAACCCAGAATAGTCTACATGTGACTACAGCCCCACAGTAATGTGATTGACATGGCCCTGACTACACTCACGGTGCCAAGACAGCTCATGTTATTGAAATAGCCTAGTGGCATTAATGCTAGACTATTATCCAGAGGCGTCAGTAATGTTCTGAAGACCTAGGTTTAAAACCTGCTTTGGGAGATGATGGGATTTTAGTTAAATAAAATGTCTGCAATTAAGGGTCTAATGATAACCATAAACAATTGTCAATTGTTGGGATGAATCCATCTGAATCACTAATGTCCATCAGCGAAGTAAACTCATGCTTACCTGATCTGGCCTACATGCAACTCCAAGCTTATATCAATGTGGTTTAGTTTAAACTTTACTCTGGGCAATTAGGGGTAGGCAATAAATGTTAGCTTGGTCACTGATGCACATATCCTGATCATGCCTTGCTGAAATCTCCTCCAGACTATTCCACTCTGCACAAGAGGAGTTTGCTTCCCAGGCTGCAGCACATTCTCCACTTACTCACTCTTGTCAGTCATCTAGCTATTCTGATAACTTCCATCCTGCCATTTGAAGGTGTTAGAGAACCCAACAAAGGGGTGTCTACTTGGGAGTCCTCCCGTTTCTCATCAGGAATGTGGCATGGAGAATGTTGCACGCAGCAGTCCTATGTAATAGGTAGTTGAAGGCTCATGGGCTCCCAGGCTACCTGCATTCCTTTTGGCCTTAGTGAGTAGGAGCACCTCATCACGGATCTACTGCTGAGCGTGGCTGAGGTTGGCTATTAACACGTTCAGACAGCGGTCTGTGGAGCCTATTGGGCCTAACTTCCTTCATCTCTTCAGCAGTGACACCTGTGCCTGGATGTCCCTGAGAAGAAGCATGTCCACTTGTCAACTGCCTGACTCCTTCAGTAACTGCTACACGGACTGCAGTGCATAATGTCTGCTTAAAATTACAAGTTGATTTATTTTAATACGTTTAGGTTGAAATTTGATTTGTATTCCAGTATCCATTTAATGAGATGTCACTAGTTAATTTAATTAATTTGGCTCATAGTTCTTCATAAATTCTCAACAGAGTAGAAAGACGGTTATGTGTGCATCTGTGAATGGTCTGGTTTATATAAGAAATAGGAGTGGGGTAGCCATTCAACCCCTCAAACTTACCCCAATATTCAATAAAGATTATAACTGATCTGCCCCAAGCCTCAACTTCCAGTATTTTAAATATTTATCTGCCTCCTCTTTAAACACTTTCAGTGATCTAGCATCTACAGTTGTCTAGGATAGAGAATTACAGGCATTCATTAACCTCTGGAAGAAAACATTCTTTCATGTCTCAGTTTTAAAACAGTGTCCCTTACTCTGTAACTATGTCTGCTGGTTTGAGATTCCCCTACTAATGAAAAGATTTTCTCAACATTTACCCTTTCAAGCACCCTCAAAATCTTCAATATTTCAATAAGATCACCTCTGATTTTTCTAAAATCCAATGAATAAAGGCCTCACCTATTTAGCCATTCTTGATAAGTCAATCCCTTCAACCCAGGAATCAGCCTTTCTGAAATATGAGGACCAAATCTGTACACAGTATACCAGCTGCAGCCTCACCAACTCCTTGTGCAGTTGCAACAAGATGTTCCTATCTCAAGCAATAAAGACCAAAATTATATTTGCCTTCTTAATTATTTACAATCATAGAGATTTACAGCACAGAAAAGGCCCATTGGTCCATCACATCATCACCAATCAAAAACATCCACCTAACTGTTCTAATTCTATTTTCCTGTATTTAGCCCATAGCTTTGTCTGCCTTGGCATCACAAGTGCACATCTAAACACTTCTTACATGTATAAGGGTTTCTGTCTCCACCACCCTCAAGGCAGAGAGTTCCAGATATCCATCCTCTGGTTTTTCCTTACATCTTCTCTAAACATCTTGCCCCTTACTTTGATTCTGCATCTGCAATCTAATGTTTTGTATTTCATGGACAAGAACACCCATGTCATATTTTTGGACAAACTCTCTAATTAAATAAATAATTTCATTCTAATTTCCAATGTGCCTGACTTCACACCTTCCTACATTAGACACTATCTGCCAAATTTTTCCCCATTCACTCAATCTACCTATATCTCCCTGTGTATTCCTTATGCCCTCAATACAACCCATCCTCCCACCTATTTTTATATTATCAACAAGTTTTGACACAGTACACTCTGCCCTACTTCAAAGTCTTCAAAATTGATAAAAACAATTGAACCCTTAGGACTATACTTCAGGCACTCCACTTGTTGCCTCTTTCCAAACTAAAAGAAACCTATTAATCCTTTATCTTTTATTTGTTAATCAATATTTAATTCATGTTAATACAACACTTCCAATACTGTGAACTCTTATCTTGTGCAATAACTTTTTTTGAGGAACCTTATTGAATGCCTTCTGGAAATCCAAATGCACCACCATTTCCCCTTTATCAATACTCTTTTATATCCTCTAAGAAATCCAGCACATCTGTCAAAGAAGATTTGCCTTTCACAAAACTATGTTGATTCTGTTTGATTGCATCAAGCTTTATTAAATGTCTTGCTTTTTCTTCTTTAATAATCAACTTCTTTAATAATCAACCTCTGGGAGGTTGCTGGTCCTCTTTTATTATTTGAGTCTGCTTGTCAAGTTCTGTTTGTACTCCAGTCCCGTGCATCTGATATTTGGTCAACCTCTGTGGAGAGAAACTGGCAGATTGGAAGTCCTCCTTGCTGGCTTGAGCATAAGCAAGGTTGGCCATAAGGAGGATCAAGCAGTGATGTTTCAAGAGTTTCTCTTCGCTCAACTGCTGGCTGTCTTTCATGGTTATGTCTGATATCCCCTTTGAAGGAGCATATAGCAGCCACCTGAGTCCTTTGATAACTGGCAGGGTAACAGGGAAGAGAATGCAAAATCTCTATCCAAAACTACATTTTAATTTAATTTAATTTAATTGCTTTCCATTTTTGTTGCAGTGTCCTTTTCAGGAATAGTCCATTAGTTAACTTCATCTGTTTATGTCATTTTCTCAGAAGAATTTGAGTGACGTGGTGGCTCAGTGGTTAGTACTGCTGCCTCCCAGTGCCAGGGACCCAGTTTCAATTCCAGCCTTGGGTGACTGTCTGGGTAGAATTTGTGAATTCTCCATGTACCTGTGTGGGTTTCCTCCCACAGTCCAAAGATATGCAAGTTAAGTGGATTGGCCATGCTAAATTGCCCGTTGTATCCAAAGATGTCCATGTGAGGTGGATTAGTCATGGGAATTGTAGGGTTACATGGATAGGATAGGGGTGGGCCTGGATGGATGCTCTTTAGACGGTTGGTGTGGGTTCAATGGCATGCTTTCATACTGTAGGGATTCTAGGAATATAAAGAGAGACTTCAGAGACATGGGCGTTAGGTTGAAGGTGTGCCTTTTTTTAATGTTGCATTCTGAAAATTAATCCAGAATTAAATAAAACATTTGTAAAGGGCTTCTGACTTCATCACCAACTTCAGAATGAATTAGCATGGTGCCAGGGAATGGTTGCCTAAAGATGAAGACTGAAATGAGAACTTATTTTCAGACATAGTTGTCTGAAAGGCAACAGGATTGGAGTAATAATAATAGACAAAATGACACTAGGAATACCTGAGGAATAGTTAATAGGTGCTTCAGAAATAACTTAAGATATCATCATGAGATGAACTGCCCAAAGTGGAGGAGTAGCGTTTTCAAAGTGATGCATTACACAGAAAACTCAAAAGTTTAAGATGATGATAACGAACAATTTGATGGAATTGTACTCATCACGAAAAGCTTCAGATAGGTAATGAGCATTGTGAGAAAGACTGTGTTTTCAGGACACCAGCGCAAGTGCAGGGAGTGGAATTGATGTGACTCCAGTTGCCAGTGTCTCCACAGCATGTTACCATGGAAACGAGGGGTGACTGACAGAAGTGCACAGAGCAGCATGGAGAGAGGGCGCACATGCTTGGTTTGTGGCATCTTGACAACTGCAGAGATTATGCTGTGGTCTAAAACAATGACAACGGTGTGCAATGCAAAAGTGAACAAACATTGGGTTAGTAAGTACAGAGTTGATGATCCCAAGGGCCTCTTCTGTTCTGTATAACTCTATGATTCTGTGGAGCTGAAGAGGTGGCAGTTGAAATGCTGTCCCTAGTTCCAATGTGAAGCTGGAGTTCACAGAGCTGGAAAGGAGTTGAAGGAATGGGAGTTGAGATATTGTTGTTAACTCTGTGTTCAGGTGGGACTCAGAGAAGCCCAAAGGGATGTGATGAGGTTGTAGAAGGTTGCTAGCTCCATGTAGTTGGAATGCAGAGAAGATAGTGGGGCACTGGGGCTCAGAGAAGCCGAGTAGTAGCTGATAGCTGTACTGTTTGAGTGTCATGACTCAAGTCCAGTAGCAGTGTTTGCTTGTTGCAGCTGGGAGTCAGGGCTTGAGAAAATCAGAAATAGCTTAGAGCAACTAGGGAGCTGGAATCAAGCTGATGAGTAGATGCTGTGATGCTGACATCCCCTCTCAAGGCGTTGATTCACTAAGCCGCACCTCCACCCCCCACCCTCAAGGGGCCGGCTCACAATCTGATCCCTTTCAAGGTGCAGACTCACATTGGCTCATTCCACCTCAGCATGTTGCCTCGTCCCTTCCGCTTCTAAATGCTGGCTTAGCAAGCCACTCCCCCCTTAAAGTGATGCCTCAAATCTCTTCTCCCAGTCAAGATGCCGATTCATTTTGCCGTCTTTCCTTCAAAGTGCTGACTCATCCTGTCATCAACCACTCAGGGTGACAATAGACAATAGGTGCAGGAGTAGGTCATTCTGCCCTTCGAGTGCACCACCATTCATTATGATCATGGCTGATCATCCTCAATCAGTATCCTGTTCCTGCCTTATCTCCATAACCCTTGATTCCACTATCCTTGAGAGCTCTATCCAACTCTTTCTTAGACAAATCCAGAAACTGGGCCGCCACTGCCTTCTGGGGCAGAGCATTCCACATACCCACCACTCTCTGGGTGAAGAAGTTTCTCCTCATCTCTGTCCTAAATGGCCTACCCCTTATTTTTAAGCTGTGTCTCTGGTTCGGGACTCAGCCATCAGCGGAAACATGTTTCCTGCCTCCAGAGTGCCCAATTCTTTAATAATCTTATACGTCTCAATCAGATCCCCTCTCAGTCTTTTAAACTCACACTCTGTCTCCTCCTCATTAGGGTATTGTTTCACCACTTCCCCCTCAAAGTGCTGGTTGAATTCACCCTCCCCCTCCATCCCCTCCTTCACACCACCTTCAAGATACTGACAGACTTCATACACTCAAGGTGCTGAAAGCGACTTCAAGATGCTGACTCACAAACCCCTCTACTTACAACCTTTCCCCTCAAGGTACTGACTCTCACCGCATTTGTAAAAAATCATGAATCATACATCCTTCATTCCCCAAGGCGCTGACCCATCATCTTCCTTCTCTAAAGTGCTGACTCACCACCCAATTTTCCAAGGATGCTGACTCACCTTGAATCTTTCCTGCTAGTTGCTGACTCAGTTTGCCCCTCTCCCTCAAGATGCTGACTCACTCTTGCCTTCTCCCTCAAGGTATTGACTCACACTGCTCCTTCTTTTCAAGATGATGACTCATTCTCATTGCCACCATCAAAGCCCTGACTCAAATACACCATGGAGCTGACAACTTCACAAGGTTGCTGGCTCACCTTTTCCCCTCTTCCCTTAAGATGCTAGTTTATCCTTCTTCCCCCTCAAGGTGCTTGTTTCTATCCATTCTTCGAGGAGAAAGTGAGGTCTGCAGATGCTGGAACTCTATCCATTCTTCCTCAAGGTATTGACTCATCAGATGCTCCCTACCTCTCAAGGTACTGACTCATTCCCAGCTCCTTTAAGGTGCCGGCTCTCACCCTTCCCCCTCAAGATGTTAACTCATTTCCTCTCAAGGTACTGACTGCACGAACTCCTCTCAATGTGCTGACTCATCCCTTTTCCTTCTCAATGTACTGACTCACACTCCACTTTTCCTCAAGGTGATGACTGATATCTTACCTCTCAACATGCTGACACATCCTATGCCCTCTGTCTTAAGGTAATGACTCACCTTTCCCTCATGGGACTGACTGTTACTCAAAGTACTGATTCACTCCACCCTCCACCTTAAAGTGCTGACTCATCGTGCCTCAGACACGACATACTGAGCCACTTTCCCCTTAAGTTGCTGACTCACACTCCCCTCTCCCTTGAGGTGATGACATAATTCACTCCTTCTCAAGGTACTGAATCACATTCCTCTCCCCGCTCAAGGTACTGATCACTATCTCGATGAGGTGCTGCCTCACCCTGTCCCCTATTACCTCCTCAAGGTGCTGAGTCACTTTTCCTCCATGCCTCAAAGAGCTGACTCACACTGCCCAGTGGTTCCACTAGTACTAATTGCCTCCAGAAGCTAATCAATTGTTTATTTTTAATAAGATAAAGCATTACCAATGAACCCGGCAGCTTTCATGCTGAAAGGAGCATCACAACCCACTCACACTCCCACTCTCATTCTCACTCACAGACGAATATTCCCAGGCAAGTCATGTAGAATAACTGTAAATGGTATAAAATAAAAATGAAGATAATTGTACACCCAGCTCTGGTTTGCACATATCACCAACAGAATATAACACAACTCAGGGCAATTTCAATGCTACATTTCAATTGCAGCATTGAAAGAGTAGAAGATCAATTGGAAGGATTTAGAATTAAAATCGCACTTCACTCCCTAATTTATGGTTTATCCTCCAGATAGCAATCAACACAGGATCATATCCAATATCCGAATAAGTTTTGATGAACGGTCACTGTACTTGAAATGTTAACTCTGTTCTCTCTTGACAGATGCTGCTTTGATAGTGAGTTTCTCCAGCACATGCTGTTTATATTTCAGATTTCTACCATTTCCAGCTTTTTGTTTTTATTTTACCATATCCATTGGTCTTGTTTCATGACATAGATGAATGTATTTTAGAGGCATTTTTGGGCCATTAAGGTATTAGGTCTTTGATAGAAAGAAAGTCAATTCAGCAACTGAATAGCAGTCATCAGCACAATGTCAATTATATTAACTTGACAATTATCCAAGGGCATTTCATTAATTTATCCATAACTTAGACAGGCTGAGAAGAAAAGGGAAGATTTCAACTGGAATGATAGTTACATTCTAAATTATATAAAATTATGTCGAATATTTAGCAAAAACACTAGGCCAAATAGTCCCCTACCAGTGTTTACATTTCAAACAATTGGCTGGATTAAATTTGTCCTGTTTCTTATAGATTGGATAAACTTCGGCAGTGTTGTAGCTGTACTGGAGTAGATTGGCTAGGGGCTAGTTCTACAGCATGGGTCTTCATGATTACGGCTGAAATATTGTTAAGACTCATTACCTTTACAATATTTAATGTCTTTAACATTTTCTTAATTATAGGTGGAGTGAATTGAATTGGCATGTATAATGCATGGGACCTCAAGAAGAGGTCAGGATGGATCAGTCAATCTGCATTATTGGTCAAAGATGTTGCAGACACTTCAACCTTTATTCAGAGAGATTTCTAGTCCAGTTTGTTTTTACTTGTGCCCCACAATTCAGGGTTAAATGTGGCAGGACTGCATAACTTTGATATAAGCGCATTGGTTGTGGATTGACTTAGATCTATTAGATGCATATAAAATATGCATATTGCTATGTGCTGTACTTCACCAAGCGCAGTCTCATTTTAGATATGTTCAGTACCTCTCTTAACTTGCTCTCCTGTGCTTATCACTGAATAAGATAAGTGCTTTGTTTGATAATAAAGGCAGTGAGAGAAATACTAATCAAGAGGTTACAAGTTCTGGTTGAATACAACTCTGGTATTGTCGATGGCCAATAGTAACTCATAGATGTCCTGTTTTGAGCTGCTAGATTTCATCTGACATTATTCCTTTTCACTGTGGTGATGCCACAGAACACAATGGAAAGCATCTTCAGTGTGGCAATTAGGACTTTCTCTCCGTAAGGATTGTATGATGGTTTATACTTTGGACTAGAGCATTAGATTATTTTATTTTCCTTATACACCAATCACTAGGTTCAAATCCTACCAAAGGACATCTGTAGATACTAACCTAAAATATGTTGTGTTACCCAAAATGAAGTGAAATTAAATTAAATGAACTGTGAAGGACAACACATGAGAAGCTTAATAATTAGAAAGGTCACTGGTTGGAAGTGTTTCTGCATGTTGTTGAAGGAATGTGCATGTTAATATTATTACTCAGCTATAATGAATGGAACTGTCACAGAAATTCTAGAAAAGTTGCAGCTTTGTTTAATACAAAGACAGTGAATCAGATGTGATAATGTAGACTATTTATTAGCTGAATTTGTGATTGTCATGGAATTATTCTGTGTAAATATCATATTGTGGATTGAATGACAGAAAGAACAAACTAAAGCCAAGATCTAAGTTCATTAAAAGCAAGGTATAAGCTCTTTTAGATCTTTTTGGAAATCCAAGTACACCATAACTGCACTGAAAACAACAATTGCTGACGATCACAGCGGGTCAGACAGTATCATGGAGAAACAGCAAGTTAACATTTCGAGTCTAGATGAATTATTGTTTTCAGTACAGATTCCAGCATCTGCAGTAATTTGCTCCAACACCATAACTACAGGTTCCTCTTTATCCAGATTGTTCATTACTCCCTCAAACTCTCTTAACAAATTAGTTGAAAACAACTTCCCTTTCAAAATTCCTGTTGGCTTTGCCTGATCTCATTGTGATTTTCTGCTGTTACCTTCATAATGATAATTTATAATAATGTTCCATCGACAACTGTAAGGCTAACTGGCCTAAAAGTCCCCTGATGTTCTGAATCTCACCTTTTTTGAATAAAATTTTATATTAACAACTTTTATTGTCATTATGAAACCGTGGATAAATTTCAAAAGCGCTAATTATTCCAGTGTGGGCATTCTAACTTCACAGTTTGATTGATAGCTTAAAAAGACCACAGATTTCAAAGTTTGAATGGGTTTCATGAATGGACATATTTTTCACCATCAAATATGTTGAGCGAGAGTTCTCTAAGGCTTTTACAAGTTTATTTTGGGTTTTTTTTGACAAGATCCTTAAGGTCTATCCATAGTGGAAACTGGGTGAGTCTGCATGGCATAATGAGGAACCATGGAGAGTCAGTGAGAGATATTTAGTTAACATGGATGATACTCGAGTCCATTTATGTTTCAGTAAGATCACATTTCATGTGTTGAGTTGGTTCAGGGAGGCAATCATATGGCATCTTAGTGGCCTAGAGGCAGAAAGGGAATAAATGACTACCAGGTGGTCCAAGAGAAGTAGGCAGGTAGTGCAAGAGTCCCCTAGCATCCTGCTCATATGTCAATTTTCCATTTTGGAAGCTGACAAGGATGCTGATTTCTCAAGGGAGTGCAGTCAGAGCCACATTTGTAGCATTACAAGCAACTCAGCCATACTGGAAGGAAGGAAAGAGAAAGAAAGAGCAATAGAGATAGGGGATTCATTAATTAGGGGTTGTAGGTGTGATCCAGGATAGCATGTTGCCTATCTGGTGTCAGTGTGAAGGATGTCACAGGGTGGCTACAGGATCTTCTTCTTGGGGAGCATGAACAGCCTGATGTCATTGTCCATGTTGGTACCATGACTTAGGCAGGAAGAGGATGGGATTCTGCAATCAGAAGTTAAGGAGGTAGGTAGAAAATCAACAAGCACAACCTCATAAAAGGATGAGTGGAAGTGATAAGGGACCAAAAAGAAGATTTACATATGGAGGCTGATGGCAATGTTGAACTATTAAATCAAACTTTGCATCTGTCTTTACGAAACAGGCAGAGATGCTACCCGGCCACGGTGATGGAAGAGGAAACTCTGTCAGTAAAAAGATGCAAAAATGATAAGGAAGAAGTATTGGATATATTGTTGGTACTGAAAGTTGACAAAGCACCAGGACTGGATGAAATGCATCCAAGGATGTTAAAGGAAGTGAGAGTGAAGATTGCAGGCATCCTGACCATAATCTTTCAGTCTTCCTTAGACATGGGGGTTGTGTCAAACAACTGAGCAATTGCAAACATCACACCCTTATTCAAAAAAAGTGTGTGAGAATAGATTCAGCATTTATAGACCAGTTCTGTGCTGGGAAACATTTCAGAAGTAATTATGTGGGATTAAGTTCATGTTAACATGGAAAAGGTGGGTTAATTAGGTAGAGCCTGCATGGATTTCTAATGGGAAAATTGTGTTTCTCAAACTTTAAGAAGTTGTTTGATGAGATAATAGAAAGGCTCAATGAAGGTAATGCTGTTGAAGTAGTGTATATAGACTTTCAAAAGTATTTCAATATTGTACCACCCAACAGACTTGAGAGAATTTACAACTCATGGAATAAAAGGGACTATAGCAACATGGATATGAAATTAGCTAAATCATAGGAACTAAAGAATAATAGTCATTGGATACTTTTCAGGCTGGAGAAAGGTTTATAGTGAAGTTCCTCAGGGGTCAGTATTGAGAACCTTACTTTTTCAGCCAAATAATGATAATCTAAATTTGGTGTGCAGGAGACAATTTCAAAGTTTGTAGATGATACAAAACTTGGAAGCATGTAAACCTTTGAAGAGGACATTTTAGAATTTGAAAGGGCATAGACAAGTTGGTGGAGTGGGCAGGTTAGTGGCAGATGAAATTCCATGCAGAGAAGTGCAAGGTTATATATTTTGGTAGAAGAATATGGACAGACAATATAAAAAGTGGGTACAATTCCAAAGGGGGTGTAGGAGCAGAAGGACTGGGTGGATATGCACACAGATCATTGAAAGTGGCAGGACAGGTGGAGAGAGCAGTTAATAAAGCTTACAGTGTCCTCATCTTTATTAATAGTTGTGTAGCACATAAGAGTTAGGAAGTGATGCAGTACTTTTATAATTAGACACTTGTTAGATCTCAACTAGAATATTGTGTCCAGTTGTGGACATCACATGAGAGAAAGGATGTGAATGTATGAAAAGAATGCAAAAGAGATTTACAAGCATGATTCCAGGGAAGAGAAATTTTAGTTCTGAGGATAGATTGGAGAGGTTGAGACTGTTCTCTTTGGAGAAAACAAAAGTAAGAGGGAGATCTGATAGACATTTTCAAAAACATGAGGAAAGTGATAAGGACATAGAGAAAAACTGTTCCCATTCATAAAGCTGTCAAGAATGAGAGGATATGGATTTAACATGAATGGCAAAAGAAGCAAATGCGAGAGAAAAACATTTTCATATGATGAATGGTTTGGAATTGGATTGCAATGCCTGAAAATGTGCTGGAGCCAGGTTCCATTGAGGCATTTAAGAAAGTATTGAATGATTATTTAAATAGGACCAATATGTAACAGTATAGGAAAAAGATAGAAGAATGGCACTAAGTCATTCTGCTTATTTGGTGCAGATTTGATGGTCCAAGTAGTCTTCTTCTGTGCCATAACATTTCTGAGATTCTGTGAAGTCCTTACCTGTGCAGAATTATATCCAAATAGTTAAAAATCACACAACGCCAGGTTATAGTTCAACAGGTTTTTTTGGAAGCACTAGCTTTCGGAGTGCTGCTCCTTCATCAAGTGGTTGTGGAGAATAAGATTGTAAGACACAGAATTTATAGCAAAAGTTTACAGTGTAATGTAACTGAAGTAACCTGTTGGACTATAACCTGGTGTTGTGTGATTTGTAACTTTGTACACCCCAGTCCAACACAGTCATCTCCAAATCATACCCAAATAGGACAGATATGTGGAGCACAATTGCAAATATTTACAATTTGATATATTGCTCAAGTTGTTAATTTATAATGGGCGCATATGCCAGGTTTGTACACACTTATAATGGGTAAATATGTCAGCATCTTATCTATTTGTAATGAATATGTGTTTAATATTATGTCTATGTACAGTGTAGTTATTTTCTTATGTTACATCTTGATTGCAAAAATGGAGGGAATGGTATTAGCTATAGGTTCTAAAAATAAAATGGTAGCAAGGGAGTCAGACTATTAGAATGGCCAGTGCAACCAGAATTCTGATGAATCAATTCCTTTAATGCACATAGCTGTAAGAGAGTATAACTTAACATCAAGAATTTGCATGAATTTACTGAGAAACACAACTGGTAAACTGCATATAGCATACTTCTAATGCTGTTAGATATTCGGATAAATTGAGAAAAGAACAGTACAGAGGGCAAGCCCTTCAGCACACCAAGACTGCACCAATACATGACGTCTTTCAAAACCAAAACCTTTTGCCTCCATGTGTCCATGTCCCTCTATTCCCTGCCAGCTCATATATCTGTCAAGATGCCTCTTATATCCACTTCCACCACCTCTCTGGCAATGCATTCCAGGCACTTACTACCCTCGGTGCAAAAAACTCACATCTCCTTTTACCTCAAATTTATGTCGCCTAGTAATTGAGTTTTCTACCCAGGGAGAAAGATTCTACTATCTGTTCTATCCATCCATGTTTCTCATAATTCTGTAAACTTTACTTTGTAAACAGCATTGCCTGGAAACCAATCTTACTTAGTGGCTCTGTTGGTCACAGTTTGGATGTGTCTCACATAAACACAGTGCAAATCATTAATTAATTTTAGAAGCATGAATATTCACCACTGCATTTAAGAAATGTGTTTGATATTATTGATATGTATCATTGAGTTTACTTAGAAATCACTGTATTTTGGAGTTAACATGGATGCTGATCCTGATGCCGAGGGATTTGAAAGCAGGACTTTGAAACACACCTTCCAAAAAATGGATATCTTATCACAGCAAGAAGATTGATTCTATTTGCTTAGGTGACCAACTTTCACAAAATGTTTGGGAATCAACAGAATGTGGCCACCAAGAAACCAGATGTTGATGCATCAATTTAGAGAGATCCTTCTGCCCTACCTAAAGTCATGCTTATGAGTGACAGTTGACCTATTATGAGCCTTAAGCCACAATACATCTCCATTACACACCTGTTCTGATTTTGTATTCTGGTCTCTGATGCTGTTCCAATGAAACACAATGTCAGTTTTAGAAGCAATGCTGCATCTTTTAATCCAGCACATAACAGCTTTTCAACTTCAATATTGACTTTAGCATCTTTAGATCATACTTCTGCTTTCTCTGACAGCAGATATTGATAATGATTCTTATTTTGCATGCTCTAGACATTTCTCACACTCGTTGTTAGTCTGTTTGTCTATAAATAATTGCCACATTTTCCAGTTTCCCCTTTAGAAGTCCTGCGACAGTGACTACATGGTAATTATCTGGGAAGTTTAAACTTCCTATGTGCAATTAGCCGATGTCTGGAACCCTCTGAAAAGTTCTACAATACTGAGTAAAGTAGATGACCAGCCATGATCTAACTGAGTGACAGAGCAGACAGGTTGAATGGCTTACTCCTGTTTCCATATTCCTACTTGTGTGTTCCAAAGCATTGGAGATTTCCTCAGGGTCTGAATTATTTATCTGAATAGTTATGCAAAAGAAAAGAGGGATTAAAATCAGTTATAATTCAAGGTTACAATAAAACTGATACCAACATTCAGACTGATGCAATCCTTAAGGTGTAGGGATAGCTACATGTATTAGGAAAAGAATTTTAAAATCTATGAAATTTAACTTGCTCTAGTTCTGATGAAATGTTATCAACTCGGATACTGAACAGCTTCCAGCATTTTATATTTTTATTTCAGATTTCCAGGATCCACAGTATTTTACTTTTAATCTTTAAGAACTCATTGTACTTCAGATTAATAGTTATTCATAAAATAGCTAGATTTGTTCCATTAATCTTTAAATCCCTAATGCAAGTCAGGATATGTGCCATTTTACCAGAGTGTTTGGTAACACTCTGCAAATCAATATTAAATACAGGGATCACTGAACTTGGAAAATGGGTAGTCCTTACAAACGCTGCTGTGAGAACAGTGTCAAAAATATTTAGTTTCCAATACTTTAGGAAGAAATTCTGGTTATCAGAAACATCATTGGACGATGAGAGGTACTGTGCTGAAGTTTATCGGCATGAAATCTATTTGCATAATACCACTGTTTCTCAGGGAAATCTGTGTCATCATCTGCAGTTTATGTGGCCTGCACATCATCCTCTGAAGATATGGGCACCCCTTGCATGTGCTAGAATGCATTAGTTTTACACATGCCTAACATCACACAACCCAACCAGCTAATATGGTAGCTGGATCCCAAATAGCAGGAACAAATAACAGAACTGCAGAATTCTTACAATGCAGAAGCAGGCTTTTTGCCCAACTGCCTGCCCAAGTTCTATTCCTGATGAATGGCTTTTTGCCCGAAATATCGACTCTCCTACTACTCACGTGCTGCCTAACCCGTTGCGCTTTTCCTGTGCCACACTCTTGACTCTGCCCCAATTTTATTACCTACTGCCAATCTCCTGCCTTTTCCATGTATCCCTTACAAACATTTCTATCCAAATAATCATGCAACGCCCTCTTCAATGCCTCAATTGAACCTGCCTTCACCATATTTCCATGCAGTTCATTCCACACCATAAAAACTTTCTGTTCTGGAAGATATTTTTCACATTACCCTTACTTTAGTTGCACATCACTTAAAATCTATGCCCCCTGATTTTTTTTCACAAGTGGGAACAGCCTCTCCCTATCTACTTTATTTAGCCCACTGAAGATTTTGAAAACCTCTGTCAAGTCTCTCCTTTTCTCCTAGGAGAACAGTGCCAATTATTTCACTCTAGCCTTATATCTGAAATTTATCATTCCTGGAACCATTCTTATTAGTCGCTTCTGCATTCTCTCCAAAGCATTCACATTTTTCCTATATGCACCTACAACTATACACAATACTTCTGCTAAGGTCTAACAAGTGTCTTGTACATCCCATTACAAGTTAACTTTTACAAGTTAAACAGCACTTCCCTGTTCTTGTACACTTATGCCCCTATTAATAAAGTTGAGAACGCTGTATGTTTTATTAAGTGTTGTCTCTACCTGTCTGCCATCTTCATTGATCTATCACATATACACCAAAGTCCCTCTGCTTTTGCACCCATTTAGAACTGTACCCATTATTTTATAATGTCTTTCAATGTTCTTCTGAACATTACCAAACACTGCAATTTTCCCTCCAGGCCACTCACTTTTCTGAATTGTAAATATTGCACTGTTCCTTCACTATCACTGGGTCAAAATCCTGAAATTCCTTCACTAACGTACTTGTGGATCAACCAACACCAGGTGGACTGCAGCAATTCAAGAAGGCAGTTCAAGGCAACGAGGGACTGGCAATAAATGCTGGTCAATCCCACAAATGAATAAAACAAACCTTTTCCCCTCTTACTTGATGGGAAGGGAGGTGGTCCAGTGATACTTTTGCATAGTAATTTGAAGTGTTGCTTGGTTAGTATAGAGTGTGGAATCTTTAAATTATGTATCTCCTCAGTCGTACTCCATTTCTACGCAGCACATTTCCAGCTCAAAACCCAACTGTCTCACATCGGTCGGCTTTATGGGAGAAGAGTCCTGGGCTTATACTGGTTAACCCCTAGTCACATGCTTAAGCTGCAGAACCATCTTTCAGCCAAACCAGAATTAAATAGAAGTGGAGGTGATATGTGGAACATGTTCTTTAATGAATTGTGTGGAATTTATAGCTTTCAATATGCATCTTTTTACTTAAGCTAGTACATAATTTGCAGATTTTCATCTTTTACAGGTCAGCAAATATTGATTTTCAGTTAGTCACCTCAGATCTCTAATATTTAACCATGACATCACATAGAAACAGGAGAGAGCAATTCAGTCCCTTGAGTCTGTTCTGTGAATCAGTTAATTTTTGTTGATCTAAACCTTAACATCTTTTGTCTGTCATTGCACCACAGTTCTTAATACTATCCAAACAAACAAAGTTTATTGATTTAAATCTTGAAAATTTCAGTTGATTGCCAGCATACATAACAGTTTTTAGGTGGAAGAGTTCCAGGTTTCTACTCTCTTTGTGCAAGTCCATTTTTAGTAATTGTCTGTAACTTTTTAAACACTGATTTTTTACCAAAATATTCTGGACTTTGTCCTTTTGCAAAGTTTCTTCATAACTTTCATTGCTTCCTGTCTTTCAGTGCCTAACTTAGAAAGAAACTAATTTTCTAGTGCAGGATATTGCTAACAAAGCCTTCCATTTCATATGAAATACAAACACTTACTAAAGAGAAAGCAATGCTCAAAAGAGAATTTGCACTCTAGCCCTATCGAAGTTGCAGAGAATTTTCTGGATTGCAATGGAGCAGAAACAGCCATTTCAAAAAAAGTATGGATAGGTCCAGCAACTAAAGACCAGCCAATTTAACAATAGCAATAGGAGAAGCTCAGAGAAACATGAATTCAGGACAAAATTAACAGTCAGTTGGCCAGCACGGATTTGTTGAAAACAAATTGTGTTTAACTAACTTCCTTTAGCTTTTTGATGAGGCGCTAGAGAGAGTAATGCAGTGCATGGATTTCCAAAAGGCAGTTGATAAATTGTGTTACAATAGATGTTTTAGCAGTTGGAGCTGGTGGAATAAAAGATACAGTACCTGCACAGATACAAAGGAAGTAGACAATAGTGGAAAATAGTTGTTTTTCGGTGTGGAGGAAGATGTATAGTGGATTTTCTGGACATGGTATTCAAGGCCCTGTTCTTTCTGATTTATATTAATGACGTATGCCTTTCTGTTCAAGACTCAAATTTAAAATGTAGGAATGACAAAAAAACAACTTGAGAGTATTGTGAACTGTAAGGAAGTTAGTGTTAAACTTCAAGAAGACTTAAACGGGGGCAAATGGAATAGCTTGACAAGTGGTAAATAAAATTTAAGGCAGAGAAGCATGAAGTCATTCATTCAATAGGAAAAGTAATGAGAGTTGATGTAAATCAACAAAGGGTACAATTTTAATGGGAGTGCAGGAGCAGAGGCCTGGATATGTATGTGCACAATTCATTGAAGGTGGTAGGTGGGTTGAGAAAACATGCAAGATTCTGGGTTTTATAAATAGGGCCACAGAGTATAAAGATAAGGAAGCTATGATAAAGCTGTTATAAGTATTGTGTCTAGTTCTAGGCACCACACTTTCGGAAAGATGTAGTGAGAGAGAGTGAAGAAAAAATTTATAAAACTGGTTCAAGGAATGAGGAATTTTAGTTACCTTGGTGTCTTGGTGGAGAACTGATTACAAAGATATTTGATGGAACTGTGAGAAATCATGAGGATGCTGGACAGAGTAGATATGGAGAAAGCAATGCTAAATGATTGGCAAAAGAAGCTACAGCATTCAGATTTTGAATACACTGACTGAAAATGTGGTGATGACAGAATCACTCCCATGATTTTCAAAAGAAAATTAGATAATTATCTAAGGGGAAAACTTCTCTGGATTATGGGGAAAAGGCAAGGAAGTGAGACTAGGTAAGTTGCTCTTGTAGCGTTGGCTTGGACAGGGATAAACTGAAAGACCAACTTCTGAGTTGTAACCACTTTATTATATTGATTTTATTCATTTGGCAGTGAAACAGTTACCTGGAAATAAGTTTGATTTGGAAACTGTGGTGGCAATGCTTATTTCTTACTGCCAAATCTTCACTAATTAAATGTTAAGAAGATGATTCTCATCTTAGTCAGAAACGCAGCAATGAATAAAAAACTGTATGACTGATATCAGTAGAGCCTGATTCAAATCAAACCAAGTAAACGTTACTCTAGAAACTGATCTGGTTTTAATCAATAATCTATTTAATAAGATAAATTCTCCGTTCTAGCATCCCAACACCTCTCTTTCTCAGTTTGTTCTGGTGCTGAGTGGCCTGTGAGCAGATGAAGCAAGAGCCATGCCTCTTTCTCTAACTCGATTTTCCTGGAACATGGCATCAGCCTGTCACTGGAGGGACATCACACCACATCAAGCATGGATGGTCAAGAGGCTTCCCTGCTCTTTCTGTAGGCATACATTGTGAATATACTCTCTGTGGCCATCAAGTCTTGAAAAGGGACATGAACTTGGTGCTTCTAGCTCAGAGGCAGGAATGCCGATCACTGCATCACATGATTTTGCCTCTAATACAATGGGTTAGAAATTCATCCTGGTGACTGTATAATAAGCAGTATAAAATCAGCCATCTGTTATATGCTTGTCTGATAATTAGTTCTATTGAGTTCAATAGAACACAAGAACATTTATGTATCTGCAGCTGTACTGGCCATAAGTAAATGTTTGAAGCACCAAACTTTCACCAAGAATATCAACAATATCAGAGATAGAATCCCTATACAGTGTAGAAACAGGCCCTTTGGCCCAACAAGTCCACATTGATCCTCTGAAGAGTAACCCGCCCAGATCCATTTCCCTACTATACTATATTTTCCCTTGACAAATGCACCTAACCTACACATCCTGAATATTATGGGCAATTTAGCATGGCCAATTCACCTAAGCTGCACATCTTTGGATTGTGGAAGGAAACTAGATCATCTTGTGGAAACCCACAAAGACACAGGAAGAACATGCACTATTCCACACAGACAGTCACTGAGGCTGGAATCAAACCCAGGTCCCAGGCACTGTGAGGTAGCAGTGCTAATCACAGAGCCACTGTGCTGCCCCAGATACAGTATACAGAACTGGAGAGAGATAAGGAAAGATGAGGAGGGATTGCTTACCTTTTGTCACAGACACGCAGGGTACTTCTAACCTTGATAGGAGCTGTAACAGTTCTGTAGTTAGAAGCATGGGTAACTCAAGAAAAGTCATTCAAACAAAGCAATTTATGTCACAAATGGGACTAGCCCGAGAACTTCTCAGGCAGAGATGAGTTCTAATCAACACAAGAAAAGAATGTCTTGTATCCCAAAATATTTTCATAATCAATATGTCAGTCATTAATGAGTAATTAGGTCAAGAATGAGGTAATGTTAATTGGCTAAAATTGTGGAGAATTGGTTTAATGATTCACTGTATTCCATTGTGGGACAAATTCAAATGGTCAGACACAGTTTGATTGCTGTTTTGTCCATTTTTGAATGTGAGGCATTCAAAATGCTTAGGGCAATTTCAACCAATAGGATGTTGCATAATTCCCATGGAACTGAAACACACAAAAGCTAGATTTCACTTTAACTCAATCCCAGGCAAGCCTGTACAATCCAAGGTGATTAATGTTGCCCCACATGAGCCCATTTAACACTGGACCCAGAATTTTGCAGAGACTGTAGAAGTCCTGCCACCATAGCTGCAATCAGGGGCAAATCCTGCTTTAGTGAGCAGCATTTTGCCAAATAAATGGCTGCTTCTGAGTCCTGCATCCATATTAATGGTGTCAATGCACTCCCAAGAACTGGTGGCTCCAAGAAACTGGGATGTGAGGATGTCAGGGGCAGGTTAGACCCTGCCAACAGGGATGACATTTTCTCAAGGCAAGTGGACCTGTTGCTGCCGAAGGGGTGGTCATTGCCATCAATCAGGTGGATGGGATGGAGTTGGGGGTCTCTATTTTGGTCAAAGAATGGCAATAAAGGACGATCCATCAAAAGCATGCTCATGTTCATATTCTGTCTCCATGTGCGGCACCCAGCTGTCCTCATGTTTGTAAAGTGTCTGTGGATGAAGCCCTTTATTGTACTCCTAATTGGAACAGTTAGGCTCTCAGCAATCAGTTAGTCTGCTACCTTTTCCGATGCTGGTAAAATGGTATGGGCAGAAAAACATTGAACATACCACTTGATGCCTTCTTGTGCTACTTTCTACCTCCCAGCCTATCACTGAACGGCAGGTAAAATCCAACCCCACATTCTTATCTTTCTCTAGCCCACATACATTGGAAGAATTATGCAGCAGCTCACTGTTAAACTTTGCAAGTATGTTTCCTTGCATAAGTCTAGATACTCTCAGTTAAACATGAATTTTAGCTTGTAGGACACACACTGTCGCCCTCATTATATTCATGTCTTAGAAATCTCTGTGACTTCAGGTTAGACTGTACCATCTTTTCCAGGATGTTTTTGCTGGCTGTTCCATCCTGGGACAACAGGGTCAGATTCAGTCCTGTCATAATTCAATGCTCAAACAAGGCTTTTTAAGCACTGGACAGGCAGATAGTTTCTTCCCCAAAGTCTAAGAATGCTATGACTAATGGATGTACTCTAATAGCACTAACAGGAGATCAAATTTGGGTTATTCCTAGTCTGTGTGGTTCAATGCCATAGGAGAGAATGCACTTACAAACATATAAAATTGAAGCACAGAAAAGAACCAGTTGATCTATTGTATCCATCATGGTCAATCATTGCCATTATTACAGTTGATGTCAAAATGCAGTAACAAATGTCACCAGTAATCTTTTTTCAGATTAATTTTGGTCCAATTTCTAAATCTAATACCTAAATTCAAACACCCAATGAATGTGAAGAAGGGGACAGAGAGTGAACCTAGTGTAGAACACAGAAATGACTTTGCATTGTTTCAGAAATTGACTCCACTCATTAGGTAAGTAGTATAATCAAAAGATAAAGTTGCTTAATGTGTATTTAATATTTAATATTAGCTGCCAGTTAAAAGTAAGCAAAACACCAGCTCTTAATAAGCACCTTTTTTTGTTTCCTCAACATCTGTGCTGTTACAGCAGTATGATGGAGTTGGCTACTGTCAAACATGATTATGAAACATTCATAAAAGGAAGAGAAAAATGTTATTAAATGTTCAGCAGACTGTAAATTAAATTTAGAACATAAAGATTAAAATAAGACTCTTGGCTGTGTGCCCAAGAAACCTGTAGTGGCTGGTCTAACCTCAAATAGTCCGCCAAAACTCGTTACCACTGACTTAGTGGCTAATGTCTCACATTCAGCAACTTGGAGGCTATGATTAGCCCATTGAATGACAATGTAAAGCACACAATGTACTGAACAATCATTTCACCTCATGACTCTGACTCCAATCTTCCAATTACATCTTTCCTTTCTTTCACTTTCAATACTACCATGGCCATTGTTCCACACCTCCGTATTGTTTTTTCCTTCTAAATTTCAGTTGCAACATCCTATGTATTTGTTCTCCTCCCTGCATAAAATAAGACTCAAAAAAATTATCTTCCACTTGAAATTATACTTCACTGGAAGCTCAAAACTGGAATTCTATACTATCCTTTGATCTTTCAATTTTTTCCTGTAACAATGCTATGAACAGATAAATCAAATAAAAATTTCATGCCTCCTACATTGTTCAAACTTGCTGGAATTCTACACCAAAACTTTAATCTCACCTCCGCCCCACTTAGTTTCACAATTTAAACAAGTTCTCAATGCTTTGGTATTTGAACATAAATATAGCAAGCTCATTCCAAGATTTTTTAGCTAATAGATGCAATATTCAAGTGAAAATTGCAAATAACATGCATGTTTGGAGAAACCTTTTTCAAATTGGAATTCCAATAATCTAGCACTCCTTCCAGTAGAGAAGGTAAGTAAGTGAGGCAGGAAGGGGCTAAACAGGAAGGGGTGAGGGTAGAGAAAAAGGAGAGAAAGAAGTGGGAAGAGAATGAGTGAGATGGAGGGGAAATACAGAGTGAGAAAGAGTGTAAAAGGTGGGACAAATAGGGAGAAAGAAAAGGCATAAAAGTAGAAAGTTCAAAAAAAAGGGAAAGGAATAAATATAGGAGGGAGAGAGAGAACAGCGAGAAAGAGAAAGGAAAAATGAAGGCAAGATCAATGGATATATTCAGATCAACAGTAAATGCAGAGTCAGCATTGTTTCATGAAAGGGAAATTGTGTCTGACTAATTTATTAGACTTTTACAAGGAACTAGAAGAAAATGAGGACTGCAGATGCTGGAGATCAGAGTCGAAGAGTGTGGTGCTAGAAAAGCACAGCCAGTCAGGCAGCATCTGAGGATCAGGAGAATCGACGTTTTGACGTTTCATTCCTGATGAAGGGCTTATGCTCGAAATGTCAATTCTCCTATTCCTTGGATGCAGCACCACACTCTTCGACTTTTCCAAGGAACTCTAAATGAAATAGACGAGTTGTATTTGGACTTCCAGAAGGCGTTCAACAAGGTACCTCACAAGGGTTTAAGTCATATGATAACAGCCCATAGTGTTGGAGGCAGGATATTAGCATGGATAGAGAATTGATTCATGGGTAGGAAACAACAAGTGGGGATAAGCAGTCCTTTTTAGTATGGTGACCTATGACCAGTGGAGTTGCATGGGGGTCAGTATTGGGCCCACAATTGTTTACAATATATATTAATAACTCTGAGGAAGGAAGCAAATGTACTATAGTCAAGTTTGTCGACTAAACTAAAATAGTTGGAAAGGCAGATTGCAAGAGGAATACAAACAGCTCACAGAGAGATATTGATAGGTTAAGTAAGTGCATTAAAAGTTGGCAAATGGAATGTAATGTGGGAAAATATGAAGTTGTTCATTTTGGATGGGAGAACAGAAGAACAAAGTATTATTTAAATGGAAAAAAACTGCAGAGATCTGCAACACTAAAAGACTTGGAGCTATTTGTGCATAAACCACAGAGAGCCAGCACACAAGCCCAGCAGGTAATCAGGAAGCCTAATAGAATGTTGGCCCTTATTTCAAGGGGGTTGGAATATAAGAATAGGGAAGTCTGATTGCAACTATACAAGGTGCTCGGGAGACTACATTTGGAATACTGTGAGCAGTTCTGGTCCCCTTATTTAAGAAATTATTTCATTGGAGGCTATTCAGAGAAGATTCACTAGGATGAACACCTGTATGGAGGTATTGTCTTAAGATTAAACAGGTTTGGACTCTACTCATTGGAGTTGGAAGGAATGAGAGGGAATCACATTGAAACTTAAAGGATTCTTAACGGCCTTAACAGGGTAAATGCTGAGAGGATGTTTCCCCTCATGAAAGAGTATAGGATTAGAGGGCATAAAATCTCACGATAAAGGGGTGCCAATTTAAGGCTGAGGTAAGAAGAAATTTGTTCTCTTCGAGGGCTGTGAGTCATTGGAACTCCTTGCCACAGAGAGCTGTGGGGCAGTCCTTGTGTATATTTAAGGTTGAGATAGATAGATTCTTGAACATCAGGAAATCAAGGGTAATAGGGAAAGGGTAGGAAAGTGGAAGTTGGGAATGTTGGAACACCAATGATCCTAATGAATGGTGGAGCAGGTTCAAGGCCTACTCCTGTTCCTATTTCTTATGCTCTTCTTATAGTCTAAATGAGTTTTCCTCCTTCAAAACTATTCTTCCAGTGGTTCACAGACCAACCATGACTCTGGTGGTCTGTGATCTTACCCATGTGTCATGTTCCCCAAGACAGTCAATTAAAAGTCCATTCCCAGGAACTCTGCCTACTTAGAGAAAGCAGCCAGGTTCTTGAGGTGGGAAGGACATTAGACTGCCCACAGCTTTGGGCAGATTGAATTGAATTGAATTTATTGTCACGTGTACTGAGGCCCAGTGAAAAGCTTTGTCTTGGGAGTAATACGGACAGATCACAAAGTTAAGTAGCATAGATAAGCAAACAGTAGGTAAACAGCGTCAAAAACAAAAACACAGGTACAGGCGAATGCTAAGAGTCTTTGAGTCCATTTAGTATTCTAACAACAATAGGGTTGAAACTGTTTCGAAACCAGCTGGTGCGTGTGTTCAGGCTTCTGTACCTTCTCCTTGATGGTACAGGTTGTTGAAAAACATTGTCAGGGTGGGATGGATCTTTGAGAATGCTGGCCGCCTTTCCTTGAAAGCGGGCCTGGTAGATGGATTCTATAGATGGGAGTTGGCCTTTATGATTGTCCAGGCCGAGATCACCACTCTGTGTAACCGTCTCCGATCTTGAATGGGACAGTTGCCATACTAGGTAGTGATACATCCAGACAGAATGCTCTTGATGGCGCACCTATAAAAGTTGGTAAGGGTATTCACCATCATGTCAAATTTTCTCAGCTGCCTGAGAAAGAAGAGGTGTTGCTTGGCCTTTGTAACCAGTGCGTCCACATGATGAGTCCAAGAAAGCTTGTTATGGATGACCACTGCCAGGAGCTTGACACTCTCCACTCATTCCACCTCTGTGCTGTTAATGTGTAGGGGGGGCAGGAGTAACATCCCACCAAAAGTCAATAATGAGTTCCTTGGTTTTGCCAGCATTGAGAGCTAGGTTGTACCATTTTTCCAGGTCTTCCACCTCCCGTCTGTAGTATGTTTCATCACCATCTGAGATTCGACCGACTATGGTGGTGTCATCAGCATACTTGCAAATGGCATTAGTCTGGTGACGCAGTCATGGGTATATTGTCAATCCATTAAGAAAGATTGGTGCTTTCACTGTAGGAGGGAGACTGCACATGCACCTTAAAATGCAAGTGCTAACTGCAGATGTTAATGGAAAGATAAGTGTGGCCATGGTTGCCAGATTTTAATTGTCGAGGAGAATCCATGACCCAGGAGAAAGGGAGATAACAGAAGTTTTGATGAACCCCAGCCTGTTGCTGGAAAGCCCCCCCCCCCTGCTGTATGCTGACATTTGGTCCCTTTGGGTGGAGTCCTTTGCTCCTGATGGTGATGAACACAGAGAAGGGAAGAGCACTTAATTAGGTGTGGGTGGTGGCATACCCAAACTCCACTGCCTTCTCACTTCTGCCAGAGTTCGGCTCTAGACAGGAAGTTCTAGACACTCCCATCCTACTTCCAATGGAGGCTCTTAAGTCATCAAATAAGGACTTAAGGGCAATCACATTAGAGAATCAGAGTTCATACAGCATAGAAACATGTCTATGCTGAACAGCCTTCCATGTGAGATCTTGTCAAAGGCCTTAAACTACATCGAATGCACTATCAATATATTTAGTCACCTTTTCAGAAGACACAAATTAATCAGATTGGATTTTCCTCAAACAAATCTTTGTTGTCTATCCCAGTTCAAACCCTGTCTTTCAAGCATTGATTAGTCCTGACCTTCAGAATTTTTTCCAATAATTTCCCTCCTACTGACATAAGACTAACTGGTCTTTAGTTACCTGAACTATCCCCGTTGCCCTTCTTGAATAAATGAACATATTAACTATACTCTAGTCATTTGGCAATCTGCCTGTGGCCAATGAAGTGTTAAATATATTTGTGAGGGCTCCAGCAATCTCCTCCCTTGCTTCCCACAGCAGCCAGAGACACATCTCAAAAGGCCGTGGGGGGTTATGCACCTATATACCCACTAAAACATCTCATACCTCCTTCTTATTAATGTTAACGTATTTTGGAACCTCACCATCCCAACTAAGAGTCCTGGTTACAATTTCTTTCTCCTCTGTGAAATCAAATGAGAAGTGTTCATTTCAGACCTCACCCACATCCAGTGGGTCTATGTACAGGTTGCCCCTTGGTCTCTAATGTCTGTCACTCTTTCCCTGGCAATCCTCTTACTCTTAATACACTCATAAAAAGACTTGAGTATTTTCCTTGATCTCATCTGCCAGAGGTATTTCATATCCCTCTTTGCCCTCCTAATTGCCTTTTTAAGCAACCTCCTGCACTCTCTATGCTTTAGAAAGGCCTCCTCTGGTTTTAATACACTGTACCTAACACATGCTTCCTTCCTTCTCATTGCTAAACTCTCATTTATTATCCAGGGTTCCCTGGTCTTGCTACCCTTGCCCTTCACTTTAGCAGAAAGCACTGGCCCTGAATTCTCACTATCCTACTTTTAAAAGACTCAACTTACCAGATGTGGACTTACCTGCAAGTAGCTGCTCCCAGTCTACATTTGCCAGTTTCTGTCTCATGAGAGCAGCCTTCCCCAACTGAGACACAATTTCTGCACCATCTTTATTCCTTTCTTTAGTGACTCTGAAACTTACAGAGTTAAGATCACTATCCCCAAAATACTTACCACTGATACTTCAATTACTTGACTAGCTTAATTCCCTAGGATTAGGTCTAGCACTGTCCTATCTCTAGTAGGACCTTCTATGTAATGGTGTAAAAGCTCTCTTGGATGGACTTTAAAAATTATACCCCACTTGATTCTTTCACACCAAGAATATCCCAGTTAATATCAGCAAAGTTGAAGTTCCCTACAACTATAAATCTGTTTCTCTCACATCTTTCTGTGATTTGCTTACATATCTGCTCCTTTATCTCCCTCTGACTGCTGAGAAGCTTGTAGTATAATCCCAGCAGGATAATTACCCCTTTTGTATTTCTAAGCTCTACACAGATGGCCACATTTGAAAACCCTTCTAGGATATCCTCACTTATTACTGTAGTGATGGTTTATCAATAATCTAATGCCCCACCTCTCTTACTTCTCCCATTATCATGCCTGAAACTTCTATACCCTGGAATGGTGAACTGTCAGTCCTGTCTTTTCTTCAACCATGTCTCAGTGATTCTAACAGTATCATATTCCCACCTCCTGATCAATGCTCTAAGTTACTCAGCCTTATCAGTCAAGCTCCTTTCATTAAAATAGATGATTTAGCTTTCTAGACCTCTCATATGCCTTATCCTGCCATTAGACTGTCTGAGCATTCCTTCTATCCCTGATTGGACCCTGCTCCCAAATTTACATCTGCACTTTGACCCATCCCCTGTCAAATCAGTTTAAATCTCCCTACAGCATTATCAAACCTCCTAACAAGGATATTGGATCCAATCCAGTTCAGGTGGAGGTCAGGTAAGAAACTACAGAAAGTTGTGTGCGCAGTCAAGACCATCACAAATGCCAACCTCCAATCCACGACTCCATTTATATTTCTTGTTACTGCAGAAAGGCTGTCAACATCATCAACGACCCCTCCCACTGTGGTAATGCTCTCTTCCATTTCCATCAGGCAGAAGATACGGAAGTTGGAATACACACATGAATAGGTTCAAGAACAGCTTCTTCCCTGTTGTTATTAGACTGATGAATGGGCCTCTCTAACTTCAAGTTGGTCTTTCTAATGTTGATCTTGCTTTGAGCACCTCCTATACAGATGTAACCTTGTATGCCTCACTCTGTCTCAGCACCCTATGATCTGAATGTCCTTTATTTTCTCACTACAGATAAACAACAAATTCAGGAATTAAAAACAGCAAAGCCAATATGATAAATTTTCTTTTCATAATGCAAAATGCTTCTTAACAAGGACATTTATATCTTAGTTATGGTATTTTTGTTGGCTTTCAAAATTTTCATTGGAACCTTATTAGACAGAATAGACAAGAGAGAAAGAGCAGGAGTTCTGATTCTTTCCCAGTTACAGCAGCTATGACTAATGCTTGGCAAAGGTTACATAGTTGTTCTCAGGGATTGTTTACAGCTCTGTAAAGATTTTAAGACCAAGTCAAAAATGTTGTGATGGATAAATAACTAATTGTGTTGCGCCATGCCTTAGACAGTCAGATGAAGTGGATATGCATCTTTTTCCACAGCACAGTTGCCAATTTTCTCTACTGGGAAGCTGGTTAAAGAGTCATACATGAAAGGCAGAAGATCCTCCCAATATGTTAGGAAATGTTATAATCTCCTGGCTCTCTGAGAGAGCCCTAATACACCAAGCATAAACTATCAGCAGCTTCTCATTCCCCTTCTCAGCTATCCTCTTTTTAAAGAATTAGATATGTAATGATGAGTTTGTCATTTATATATATTAATACCATTTTTGGAATTTGGATAAAATCACTTGTGCCCATCCTTCACAGCTGTACACTCAAACAAAGTAGAAAAAATTAGCTGTTAGGCTGCCCTGTTCAGGATAAAGCTATGAGTGAAATCTGTTTAGAATCACAAAGAAAGAAAGGAGCACAGCAGATTATCAGGAATACTAAAACAGCGTTTAGATTAGAGATGTCCAGCAGCATTTATCCTACTTCATGCAAACTTTTAACATCCTTAATCAAAGCACCCTTATACAAGATATGGAAGTATACTCTTAAATAATATCATCCTTTAGACATGAACTCTAGGCTTGATTAGATTTTATAATGTATGAAACTTAATACGTACATCTAATTATTATCTTACAGAAAAAAATACCTTGGCACAGTAAGGGATTGATACTTTTTATTCATATATGTGAAGTGGGCATCACTGATTGGGCCAGCATTTGTTGCCCATCCCTGTGCCCTTGAGAAGATGGTGATGAGGTGCCTTCTCGAACTACTTATGCAGATTCACAACGCCATTTGTTGGTGGAATTCTAGGATTTTGCTTTAGCAATACTGAAAGAACTTCATACTCGCAGTGGTGTTTTACCCAGAAACCAGCTGGTTATGTCAGCTGGTTGATACTAAGAGGTGGTAACAGCTGCGGCAGTTGTGAAGACATTTCCTAACCATCACTAATCATTTGTGTGAGTTCAGAGTTGAAGTTTACAACCAATCCTCCAGAACAATAATCACCTAATCTGTTCAGAAGTGCAGCAATCTTATTTTCAGCACCAATATTTATAAGTACTTATCTTTGTTAAAGAAGAGATGTTCCCAGATTCTCTGGTGGTCCAGTGCTTTGTATGTGGTCTTGCCAGCAGGTTTGCAATTTGACTCCTCACTGAGCTAACTTCAGACAATACAGCGTGGCTCCACTCCATCAATGTTCAATGAGCACAAGCAGAGTTCTAGGGGAAACTACTCAACACACTTTGTGGGTCCTTTCTCTGTCCCAACTTTGGTCAATTTTGCTATCTTGTCTTGCAAAAGACAACTCAAAAGCCACAAAAGAAGCATTTAAGAAAGGAGATACAGATTTAATTTCATGTCATATGGAAACAGCCAGATGAAACAATTGATAAATTCACTGGCAGGTTTTTACACAAAAGGATTGAACGTGATTTCACTAAAGCAGACTTAGCTGAGATACTTATAGAACAGGTCATTGTCTCTACACACATTAAACCCTTCAGAAAAGCACTTCCAGACAAATCTAAAGGATAGACCACCAATGTCCTGTTGAATGACAGACACAAACTCAAAGGCATTGTTGCAGACCAGCAGCTTCTTCAGGTGCTTGACTTTACAATAACTACTCCAACCGTCAATATTGTCAATAAAACGTTCAAATTTTGAAAGAAACATGGCTTGTCTCATTCATCACAACAGTGTCCAACATTTTGTAACATATGCCAGCCATGTTCTACAAGAAGACATTGGACTAAAATGTGCAAGAGATTCAAGTGCTTGGAGAGAAACCTAAAGTGCACTGCAATTCTCAGAGCAGCAAGTGAAAAACAGCCAATAGAGGAACAATATCAAGATATTTCTAAAATTCCATCATTGACATTCAACATGTCAGTGAAGTCTAAGATACATCTGCAATAACAGAAGTGTACCATGCTATCCAATTCCAGTTTGTACTTGTCTTGAATAAGAATACTGCACTGAAATACTGAATCAGGAAATCCCTGGCTAACTAATATAACCAGGACATTAGAACCCCACAGATCAGATGACTAATGCCCCTGTGCACAAGTAAATAAAGGGTGACTTGGTGATGGGATACCAGCCTCTGTGCAGTTACTTCAGTGGCAACGGGGGAAAACAGGATCCCCTGAAGAACATTCGCTTGCAACAGTCATCTTGGAGTTGGGGTAAGCGTTTCTAGCATCATGCCTTTCTTTGAGAAGCTAGACTCATTTGATCCTGCTATCGAAGACTAGGCCTAGCATATGGAAAGAATGTGATATTTTTTCCAGGCAAATGACATTGGGGCAGATGAAAAGCAACGAGTAATCCTTCTGACTGCTTGCAGACCCTATCAGTTATAAGGGCCTTAACGTTCCCAGAGGAAACATTCACTGAAACCTTGCAAGACTTGACAGAGTTGGTTAAGGAATATTATGACCCCAAGCCTCCTCTAATTCTGAGATGCTATTGGTTTTATTCGGCTGTTAGAGAACTAGGGGAATCTGTATCGGGATTTTTGACGAGGCTGAGATGACTGTCAGTGTCATGTGATTTTGGGTTAACACTGAATGAAATCCTGAGAGACCAATTGGTATGTAGGATTAATGACGTAACCTTGCAGAAGCACCTACTAGCTGAAGCCTAACTGGACTTCAAACAGGCACTACAACTGGCATTGACATTAGAAAAAGTGGAAAGTGGAGCATGGCAGCTACAGTGCAACCAATGAAAGTGGACACCCTCACCTGTCTGACTGAACTTGGGGAACACCACTTGAGTGTAGGTAATAGCAGAGCCTCAGGCAGGGCATATCCTGAGCAGAGGGACCCTAGGCTAGCCCACAGCAGAACCCCACAACAAAGCTGAGCCTTGGCCATGTGGCTAAAACATTCTTCAGGATCTGGGTCAGCAAGCCATTGTAGTTGCTGCCAGTAAGTGGAATCGAAGCAGCAAAGGAGTCCTACAAGGCTTAACTTGAGTAAGAAAACTCGTAGGCTGGTACTCAGGAGACTGCATACCTTAGAAAGTCCCCCTACATGTGGGTTGGGACAACTAAATTGCATAATGACATCCAAATAAGAACCAATTAAAATGAATGTTTGGTTAGCTGGTCACCCAGTTCATATGAGAAGCAGTTAGTGCAGTTACCACTGATGGTAGTAAAAGGTTTGGGCCCAAGCCTATGGGGGTGAAATTGGTTAAGAAAGATTCACATGAATTGGCTCAATAGTTTTCGATTAGAAAATGGCTGCCTTAGTGAAGCCCTAATGAAATAACTGGGAGTATTTCAGGAAGAGTTTGGGACTATCAAAGGGGCTAAAGCCACTTTGCATGTTCACCAGGAAGCAATTCCAAGATTTTGCAAGGTCTGCTTGCTGTTATTTGCCCTGTGGGCAAAAGTAGAGGCAGGAATCAGGAGACTGGAGAGCAAAGGAATCATCAAACCAGTGCAGTTTGCAGAATAGGCAGCACCGATTGTACCGATTGTGAAGCCTGACAGCTCTGTTCACCTCTGTGGTGATTTTAAGCAGTTAGATAAATACCTGATCCATCGCATAGAGGATTTGCACACAAAGTTGGCGGGGGGGCTAATCCTTTACAAAGCTGGACATAAGCCACGCCTACCTGCAATTGCAGGTAGGAGTCCCAGAAGTAAGCTACAATTAATACCCATAAGGGTTTATTAAATATATAAGACTGCCATTTGGGGTATCATCAGCCTACATCTTAGTCCAGTGGACCATGGAGAACATTTTATACAGGCTATCCCAGGTTGCCATTTATCTGGATCACGTACAAGAACAGGCAAGACCAATAAAGAGCACTTGGAGAACTTGGACATAGTGCTTAAACATTTCTTCCAGGCAGGCATACACCTTAGCAGGGAAAAATGTGTGGTCCAGGCATCCCAATTGACCCGGCAAAACCAGGTTACACTTTTTGGAAGAGAAAGTGAGGGCAATCAAAGGAGCCCCAGCTCCCATTTCTGTACCGGAGCTTAGGTCTTCCCTTGGTCAGTGAACTATTACAAAAACTTCACACATAACCTGGCCCCTATTTGGCACCCTTACACCTGCTGTTGAAAAGGCTCAGCCTTGGAAATGGTCGCATAGCCAAGAAGTAAACTTGAAGGAAGTAAAAAAGCAGCCATCGTCATCTAAAGTGTTGGTCCACTACAATTCAAAGTGGGAGGTAGTGCTGACATGCAATGCCTCCCCATATGGTATTGGGGTAGTGTTGGCTCACTGGTGGCTCATTGGAGAGGAATGCCTGATAGCATATGTTTCCCAAACTTTGGCCGATGCTGAATGCAAATGTGCCCAGATAGAGAAAGAAGGTTTAGCAGTCATCTTTGGTGCATAAGGAATGTCCACCAGTACCTTTCCAGACAGGAATTTGTCATAATAATAGATCACAAACTCTTGCTAGGGCTACTGAAGGAAGACAAGGTGTGCCGCCCATAGCTTCTGTTGAATTCAGCATTGGGTCCTTATTCTCAGCGCATATATGTACAAGTTAGAACACTGTCCAGGAGCCAAGTAGCTAAGGCGAATGCCTTGAGCTGCCTCCCACTGGCAGATACTCTATTGGTGGTGCCTCCACTAGAAGGTTCCATTCTGGTTTTGAACTTTTTGGATGCCTGTCCAGTCACTGCAACCAATATCTGACTGAGGACACAAAATGATCCTGTCCTAGCAAAACTAAAACAGCTGGTGGTAATGGGGGAAACACAAGGCCAATTGCAACCCAGATTGAAAACTTTCTGGACCCAGCAAGACTAAATCACTGTAGAGGATGGCATATTACTATAGGGAACAAGGGTGATTGTCCTGAGTAAAGGTCCCCACCAGACACTGGCTGAACTCCACCGAGATCACCCAGGGTTTCCAAGATGAAGATGCTAACAGGAAAGTATGTCTGCTGGCTGGGCATGGATGCTGACATAGCTGCATGGTGGAGCAGTGCCCAGAGTACCAACAAGGACAAAAATGGCCACCAGCAGTATCCCCATATTCGTGAGAATGACTGGAAAAACCCTGGATTCAGTTGCATGAAGACTATGCTGGTGTTTTTATGGGCTCAATGTTCCAGGTCGTTGTGGACACCCATTCAAAGTAATTGGACATGCATATGTTTGTTCGGCAAACTTAGGCATTATGATTGAGAAGCTGCAAACATTGTTTGTGATACAATGACTCCTGGAATTATTGGTCACAGACAATGAGACATCACTTACCAGTAGGTATTTTGAATATTTTCTAATGTCAAATGGCATTTGGCACATCCATCGTCCAATGATCTAGCGGATAGAGCAATCCAACATTGAAGGCAGACTTAAAGAAGCAGCCTATAGCATCAATTGATACCAAACTGTCCCAGTTCCTGGTCAAACATAGGAAAATCCAAAACACAACAACATGGATAGCTCCAGCAGAGTTACTGATGAGGAGAAGACTCCGTACCAGGTTGAACCTGATATCCTCAGACCTGGGGTGGGGGGTTGAAACAGCAGCAGGAACACCAACGTTGGCCACATGCTCCTCTGAGCGAGACAGAAAATTTATTTCAGGGGACCAAGTTTGGTGCTGGAACCATGGAAATGACTCTGTGTGACTACAAATCAAGGTTGATGTGAGGTCAGGTCCTGTCACTTACAAAGTTTGGGTCATACATTCCTGAACAAACATATAGATCACCTGAAAGCTTTTACCCCACAAACAGGGCAGGAGCAAAACAGACCTGGCCCCTCGGAATAGCCAGAAGGTCTATCTAAGGGTTCGCCCTCTCCATCCAACGTCGAGCAAATCTCAGAGTCCAACAGAATTGTGTGCAATTCTGGTCGCCTTCTTATCAGAAAGACGTTGTGAAACCTGAAAGGGTTCAGAAAAGATTTACAAGGATGTTGCCAGGGTTGGAGGATTTGAGCTTTCAGGAGAGGTTGAATAGGCTAGGGCTGTTTTCCCTGGAGCGTCGGAAACTGAGGGGTAACCTGATAGAGGTTTATAAAATCATGAGGGGCATGGATAGGATAAATAGACAAAGTCTCTCCCCTGGGGTGGGGGAGTCCAGAACTAGAGGGCATAGGTTTAGAGTGAGATGGGAAAGATTTAAAAGAGACTTAAGGGGCAACTTTTTCACATAGAGGGTGCTACGTGTATGGAATGAGCAACCAGAGGAAGTGGTGGAGGTTAGTACAATTGTCAAATTTAAAAGGCACCTGGATGGGTATACGAATAGGAGGGGTTTGGAGGGAAATGGGTCGGGTGCTAACAGGTGTGACTAGATTGGGTTGGGATATCTGGTTGGCGTGGATGAGTTGGACAGAAGGGTCTGATCCTGTGCTGTACATCTCTATGACTTTATGACTCTAAGATAGATGCAGCGTCGATACCATTCTAATCTAATCTAATCATTACCGCTGGAAGAAGAGGAGGAAACCTTCTTGAAATGAACTGGACACAAGAGGCAGGCTACAGTCCAGTACATGTTGCCCGTGTCAGAGTACAAATCAGAGGAACTGGAATTGGAGCCACAGGAAAAGCTACAAGCTGAAGACCAGGAGAAAGTGAGGACTGCAGATGCTGGAGATCAAAGTCGAGAGTGTGGTGCTGGAAAAGCACAGCCGGTCAGGCAGCATCTGAGGAGCAGGAAAATCGATGCTTCGAGCATAAGCCAAAGATGAGGCATACATCCTGGGAATTAGAGGGGGTGGGATGTTGTGATTGGAACCAGGTTGACCTCGTTGACTATGAGGTTGTTGATTAGGGTTGGTAATCTGGGCCAATCTGCTCTAGTAAATCAAGGTTGACTTGGTGATAGGAAAAAAAACAGGAAATTAGAATCTCCTCAGTTCAGACAACTGACTCCGAGTTGGCTGGCCACAGCCAGTGTACTGTGCACATGTAAATGAAGGGTGACTTAGTGATGGGATACTGGTCTCTGCAGTTACTTCAAAAGGTGTCTTGGTTTCTTTAATGTTTTATCCCTAAATATTCCAAACAGCATGACCAAAGTCTTTCCTCTTCAATATCTTTTTCACAAGGATACTAATTTTATTTGTGGTTAGCGTTTAACTAAAATCTACAAATCAAATTCGGAAGTTTCAGCCCTAAGCAAGTTTGAACAAGGCCACTACTGGAAGAGCAGTTGGTCTTAATTAACTGGATAAGGGGCTCAAACTGGTTCTTTGTAATTGGATCAAACAGGATTTTCATAATAAAAACGTATAAATGAGTTAACACTGGGCCCTTGTAGTGCTATAGTAGTGTCCCTACCTCTAAGTCAGGAAGACTTGGGTTCAAGTCCCACGTAGAGTCACATAGCATTGAAATAGACCTTTCGATCCAACCAGACCATGCCGAACATAATCACAAATTAAACTACTCCCACCTGCCTGCTCCTGGCCCATATCCCTCCAAACCTTTCCTAGTCATATACCTACCCAAATGTCTTTTAAATATTGTAATTGTATCCACATTCGCCACTTTCTCAGGAAGTTCATACCACATGTGAATCATCCTCAATGTAAAATCTTTGCCTCTTATGTCTTTTCTAAATCTCCCTCCTCTCACCTGAGATAATGTGCCCCCTGATCTTGAAACCCCGCCCCCCACCATCCTAGAGCAAAAACAACTACCATTAACTCTGGATATAGCTTTCATTATTTTATAAACATCTTTCAGATCACCTCTCAACCTCCTACGCTCCGGTGTGCACTAGAAGTGTTTAACAAATCTCTGATTAGAAAACATTTATAAATGAATTAACTCAGCCCAACTTACTACTAGAGTGTGATTTACAATAGATTGAACACAAGCAAATAGATAATTAAATAAAATAATTAAGTAGTTAATTAGAACACATTAAGGATGGCAGAATGGGTGATGTGTCACAAATGCAGCACATGGGAGCTCCAGGATGCCAGTTTGGTCCAGGTCAAACACATTTGCAGTAAGTGTTTGAAGTTACATCAGCTTCACCTCAGAATTTGAGCTGAAGGCTGAACGACAGACAGTGTTACGTCAAGAAGGAAGAAACTGACAGAACTTTTTATATCAAAAGGCAGCCACAGTCTTAGGGTCAGTGCTCAGAGGCAGGGAGGTCTGGCTTCAAGTGAGATAGATAAGGAAACCCAGGGAGAAGTGTCAGATTTAGAAATACAGATCTTCCCATGGCTCAAACAGATCACTCCAGAGGTGATGCCCACAGGTTTTTCGCATCTGAGCCAGGAGGCCTGGATTGAGGTCGCACCTTCTCCAGAGGTGTCATAACATCTCAGAACAGATTGATTTAATAAAAAGAACTGAGTTCTGACCACTCCAAATCCATTTTAATTTTGTTCCCTCCCTCTTTCCCTACTTGTTGTTGTTATTGCATTGTCCCTGCTGTGTAGTGCTTGTTAATTTATCTTCTAATCAATAATGCAAATGATTTGGTAATTGTAAAAAATAGTCCAGAGATGTGTAATAGCATCTCTGAACAGAAGAAAAGAATGGAGTTCTACCCTAATAGATAACGCATGTAATTCATTAATTTAAATTGAGAAATGGGTGATGTGGTGGATTTACAAAAAAAGAGCTGAGTTTCTGCATCACACTGCCCTGGCGGGTAGTGTTCATTATTTGTTAATTTGATGCTTGTCAATTTGGTGGTCGGTTTCTTATAAGAGTTGTTTTCTTCTCCAGTTGGAGTTGGCTTCCAGACAGGGAAAAGGTCCAGAAGGAAAAGTTGAAACTGATTTGATAGAGTCACAGTAAAATCTTTACAAATCTGCTTTTCTTTTGCTGCCTAATTCAATGTATGGATATTGGTATATGAAACAGGAAGGAGCTCAGGAACCTCAGCCTTTGCAATTATCCAACAAGTTTAAGATTTCAGCTTGTCTAGATGAGAACAAGAGGTACAGAATAGATGAGGAAACTAACCATTGCACCATGGCACAGGAAGCCATTCCAATGGCAGAAGTAAAGAAAATGTAATGGTAGAAGGAGACAGCAGAGTCAGAGGGACTGACACTGTTCTCTGCAACAAAGTGCAAGAGTCGAGACAGCTATCTTCCCCAACTGATGTCAAGGTTTGTTATACATGCTCAGGTTCATCTGAGGAACTTGGAATAGGAGGGAGAATCCAGTCATCCTGATCCATGTAACTATCAACATGGCATGGTGGATCAGTGGTTAGCACTGCTGCCTCACAGTGCCACAAACGCAGGTTAATTCACCCTTGGACAACTGTCTGTGTGGAGTTTGCACAATCCCCCCATGTCTGCATGAGTTTCCTCTGGGTACTCTGGTTCTTCCCACAATGTGCAGGTTATGAGGATTAGCCATACTAAATTGCCCATAATGTTCAGGATGTGCAGGCTAGGTGGGTTAGCCATGGGAAATGCTAGAGAGGGGGTGGGTCTGGGTGGGACGCTCTTCAGAATCTTTGGTGGTAACAGTCTTTGTTCTTCCTTTGAACTTACGTTTTTTTCCCAAGAAAACGATGGCTCATTCACCTGCATACTTCTTCACTAATTCACTTCGCACTGACCCATATTAATTTACCTTAGTTTTGGAATTGGCAATCTATGTTGTGTCAATCGCCTTTCTGACTCACTTCAGCCAATGATCACAGGCAGCTACTCGTGATGCCACAGGATTACCTTTGTCCCCTTGCCTACCTTCATCTTAAGGTTAGAGTATCATTTCCACTAAGACCAAATATTTCATATGTTCCCAAAGAGTAAAGGTTATATATGGCACCAGATAAATCAATGATGTCAGTTTAATGGAGGATCATGACGTTGTGATCCTGCTGATTCCTGTTTCCTTTTGTTTTCCTATCCCAGGAATTTGGAAAGGTAGTTACATAGTAGGGTGGAGCAAAAGCAAGAAAAATAAAAACAGAAATAAAAGCAGGAATAGGGTAGAGTGTCTGGGTGGGATGCTCTTCAGAATCTTTGGTGGTAACAGAATTTGTTCTTCCCTTGAACTTCTGGGTTTTTTTCCAAGAAAGATATGGCTCATTCTCCTGCATAATACAAGTTTCTGTAAATATTTTAAAAAAGGGAGTTAAAAAAGTGAGCGTAAGTCCTGTAGAAAATAAATTTAGAGAATTAGCATGGAAAAATAAATAGATGGAAGATGAACTGAATGGGTATTTTGCATTGGTTTTCTTTATAGTGTACAAGGATTAGATTAGATTACTTACAGTGTGGAAACAGGCCCTTCGGCCCAACAAGTCCACACCGACCCACCGAAGCGCAACCCACCCAGACCCATTTCCCTTCACCTAACACTACAGGTAATTTAGCATGGCCAATTCACCTAACCTGCACATTTTTGAACTGTGGGAGGAAACCGGATCACCCGGAGGAAACTCAAGCAGACACGGGGATAATGTGTAAACTCCACACAGTCAGTCGTCTGAGGTGGGAATTGAACCTTGGCCTTTTTCGCTGTGAGGCAGCAGTGCTAACCACCGTGCCTCACACAAGTATCATCTTGGAAATAGCTATGATCAGGAAATGGGAAGGAAGGAGCAACACAAGAAAATTAAAATCACTGGTTATAACTGGGGGCAACTCAGGTCAGTTAAAGGTAATCAGGCAACATCAACATGGTTTTATGAAAGGGAAATCCTGTTTAACCAATTTGTTGATCAAGCTTGCAAAGATATTATGGTCTTAATAAATATTTGGACATCAGAATTCTTTGAAGAATTAGGTTTTAAAGGCTTTGAAGATACCAACAGCATCCTCTTTAGGCATAGCACACAGGGGCCAGCACATTTGACAAGTCAGAGGTCCAGAAGTGGGCTATATAACACAACAAAAATCAAGATTGGAAATTTCAATTTTAACAAACACTGAACTAAGGCTGCAGTCTCTATTCCAACTTTAGTACAACTTTTGCAAGTTAAAAACAACATGAGGCCTGAGTGAGATATTCAACAACCAAATAGCCCACTGATACTTGTGATTAAGCACCATACTGCAGCAACTAACGGAGGACTATTCACAGGACTATCCCAATAAAGGCAATGCAGTATAGACTAAGGAGAGGAAGAGACAGCCATGGTTGATAAGGGAAGTCAGGGACAGTGAAAAAGTATACAATGTGTTGCAGATCAGTAGGAAGCCAGAAGATTAGGAAGCCTTTAAAAACCAACAGAGGATATTTAAAAAAAACAATGAGAGTAAACTAGCTAGCAATATAAAATAAAATTGCAAGAGTTATTATAGATATGCAAATGTAAGAGAGAGGCAAGAATGGACATTGGACCACTGGAAAATGAGGCTGAAGAAGTGAAGAAATGGGAACATAGAAATGGCAGAGGAACTGAATAGGTACTTTGCATCACTACTTGGAAGTTCATGGTAAATAGGGCTGGGTCAGCACAGCTTCATCAAAGGGAGGTCATACCTGACATATCTTTGAGGAGGTGATGAGCAAGTTAGACAACAGTCAGTGAATGTGACCAATTTGGATTTCCAGAAGGTCTTTGACAAAATATCGCAGAGGAGGCTGCTAAATATATTCAGAGCTTTTGATGTTATGGGCAGGTTCTGGCATGGATTGGCTGACTGACAGAAAGCAGAGAGTATGGATAAAGGGATCTTTTTTCAGGATGGCAGCTGGTGACTAATGGAGTTCCACAGTAGTCCATGTTAGGACCACACTTATTTATATCATACATGAACGATCTTGATGAAGGAACTGGGGGCATTGTTGCTGGGTTTCCATATGACACAAAGATAGATATAGGAGCAGGTAGAGCTGAGAAAGCCGAGAGGCCACAGAAGGAATTCAGACAGCCTAGACAACTGGGCAAAGAAGTGGCAGATGGAATAAAATGTGGGGAAGTGTGAGGTTATGAACTTTGTTGGGAAGAGATGTAGACATAGAGATGTAGACTGTTTTCTAAAAGATGGAAAGGCTTCCTATATCTGACGCACAAAGAGTCTTGAAAGTCCTCGTTCAGGATTCTCTTAAGGTTAAAATGTTGGTTTAGTCAGCAATCATTTCAAGAGGGCTATAATACAAGAGCAGGAGTGTACTGCTGAGGCTGTAAAAATGCTCTGGTCAGACCACATTTGCAATATTGTGAATAGTTTTGTGCCCCGTATCTAAGGAAGGATATGCTGAGTTAGAGAGTGGTCCCGAGGAGGTTTACAAGAATGATCCCAGGGATGAAGGATCTGTCATACAAGATACAGTTGAGGACTCTGGGTCTATACTCAATGAATTTAGAAGGACAAGCGAGGATCTGAATGAAACTTAAAGAACATTGAGAGGCCTGGATAAAGTGGATGTGGAGAAGATATTCCCCTGAGTAGGAGAAACTGGAACCCAGGGGCACAGCCTCAGAGTGAAAATACACCCCTTAATACCTGAGATAGGGAAGAGTTTCTTCAGCCAGAGGGTGGTCAATCTGTGGAACTCATTACTACAGAGAACTGTGGAATGCAAGTCACTACTTTACTCCCACCCCTCCCTTCCTCATCTCCACTTTCTTCTTTTCTCATCTTTCCCCTCTCCAATTTTGAATTTAATTAGATTGTAACCCAATGTAAAGTGAAGGGATAAATGAAAAGAAGGAAAAAATATTCTTGGCTAATTCTTTGCTTGAATGTTCAGCATCTACTGCTGCAGAATTAGTTGCTTAAATTTTGCGCAGAACTGTCAGTCTCAGTTATCAAAAGCTTACAGATAAAAGCGGTTCATCACTTGCACAGTTAATCTCAGAGGTTCAGGCTCCTATGGACCTTCCAGGCAGTACGAGGAAAAATCTTGCTATATTAATAGGAGATTTGTAATAACCATTACATCAATGTTTGACTGCACATGATACAGTGTGAAGCAAAAGTGCTGATTCAGAAACTATGCATCAACACTTTAGGGTAGGGATTTTATATGAACACCAATATCACTGGAATCAAAAACGTTTCCTCATTAGTTCAGAATTTGCTGTCCACATTCTTCACTTTATAAATATTGTGCTGTACACTGTCATTCAACTTCCACTATTTCCTGGGTACCCTTCCAGATGCACTTTCTCCCCCCGGTTCCTGTTGGAAGATTTTGCATTGTATTAATTAACTTGGCACATTTCCAAAAATGGAACATTTCCCGAAAAGCCCTAACTACTAATTACTGTTAGCAAAGTTCATGAGAAGTATTTGATGATTAGTGTCTTTCTTACTTTGTCTCACTTTCTTTTGTGGTCCCATAATACAATTTTCATTCTTTTGTTGATGAGCGGTAAGCAATCTGTTGACTGGCTTATGCTTCTTTTGTTTAATGAGCCTTAATCATCTATTATACTTCAATAGTGACAACTTGTAAACATTGATAGCTGCATTTCAAATTACATCAAAACATCGTAATTACACATCATCCACATATCTTTTCAATTAATTGTATTGTTCCACTGAAGTCTCTTTATTGGAATGTGACGTATGTTGCAAGAACAGAATGAATTCTCAGTGGAATAGGACAGTGGTTTAACAAAGTAGTAACTGCATTCTCAGCACCAGCTTTTCTATTAGCATTTTATAAATGGCCTTGCCATTTTCAATGCATCAGTCTGTGTAATTCTATTAGGTGTATATGGGTGGAGTATAACTGAATATAGGATGATGTTATGAGAACTTATTTCTCTAGGGTCCCTCTACTCCCTGCATTTGGGTGTCAGCTGTGGGAAGAAGCAAATTTGATTTTGCATATATTAGCTTTCTGTGCTTCTCAGCATTCAACGCCCAGGACTCTATCTTTGCTTAGTGAGAGAAAGTGAGAGAAAGCCCCTTATAATCTGGCAGACAACATCTGGAGACATAAAAGCTAAAAATGTCATGAAATAAAAACTGAATGTTTTGATTTGTAATGGTGATTAAAAGACATCCAGATCATTTTTGTATGGAATTTGAACATTCAACAAGCTAATTCAAAGTGAAACAAGAATAAGAAAATACTAAAATAAAATATATTTATTTCTTAACCATTCTGAGGAAGGTTCACTGGACACAACATGTTAATTTTGATTTCTCTGCACAGATGCTGCCAAACCGGCTGAGCTTTTCCAGCAATTTCTGTTTTAGTTCTTAACCATTGTTTGATTAGATTAGATTGCCTACAGTATGAAAACGCCCTTCCGCCCAACAAGTCCACACCGACCGTCTGAAGAGTAACCCACCCAGACCCATTTCCCTCTGACTAATGCACCTGACACTATGGGCAATTTAGCATGGCCAATTCACCTGCACATCTTCGGACTGTGGGAGGAAACCGGAACACCTGGAGGAAACCCATGCAGACACGGGGAGAATGTGCAAACTCCACACAGACAGTCGCCCAAGGAATCAAACCTGAGTCCCTGGCGCTGTGAGGCAGCAGTGCTAACCACAGAGCCACCATGCTGCCCCATTTTGTTTAACAATACGGTCTGGTCATGAGGGACAGCTGTGAGAAAGCTAAAGAAAGTGGAGGACGTGTGGGCTCATTCTTAAAGCGAGGATTACCAAATGTTACAGGGCTAATGGAATACTCATGACCTTCAGATCCTATTCAACCTATTCCTCTAAGCTACAGGAACTTTCTTCACTACCAAATTCCCCATATTTTGCTCCTCATCTGCTTTTTCAGTTTTGCTATTTACACCTCCCCTGGAACCATCATTTGTTTCTTTACTTCTTCTGCTTATTACTTTGCACCATGATCACCTTCATTATTAAATCCCTCCTGCCATCAACTTATCATAAACACTTCATTTTGTTCTTTGATCCCTCTTTTCCATTTGTTTCTATTTATTAATAAACTCTTAAATTTCAAACTTCTAGAAACGATGGTTCATTACCTGTTCAGCACTTTTTAGTTTTCACTGTAGATATCTAACATCAACAAATGCTTTTATTTTAATAAAATATATTTGAAACAGTCATTTAGCATTACAGAAATTGAATATTGATGGGAGACATTTTTGTGGCCTTTTAATATTGCACTCATCAGGATAATTCACAAGAAATGCCACAAAAGGTAAAATAACTTTTATTCTCCATAAGAAGAGTACTGATTAGTTGGGCAAGTGATCTTTAATTGATAGAGGCGTAGGTATGAGAATGCACAAGTTAGATAATAACTGGCAATTAACTGGACCAATGTTTATTTAAATTTAAACCAACCAGTGACTCTGGTCAAAGAATTGTCCTCAGAAATTAATCAGTGCTCGGGCATTATCTATTTTGTTGAGCTGAAACAGATTCAGTTTATGTACATGTTCTTCCTGCCTGCAAGGAAAAAGGCCCTGTGTATTAATGTATGAAGCTTCCAGTATGCACAAATGCACCACACTGTGAGCCCAACTGACAGTCTTAAATTGGTGTCAGGGTAATTCTTCAACAAAACATGTCTTCTTTCAGCAATATCTGGAAGAAGACAAATTGTCTAACATATGGTAATTCCAAATAAAACAGGTTTAAAATGGTTGGCAGTGATACAACAGATCTAAATATCAGAAGGATAATTACGTATTTATGGGGCAGCATAGGAAGCATTAATCTGTCACCAGACACTGCCCTTTGACCTACCAACATCTAAAAGTAAATGATGTGGTTCTTTTTGCTTTGCTATTTGTGAGACTTTGTCATGTACAAAATGTCTCTCATGTTACCCATATTATAATAGTGGTTACACTTCCAAAGTTCTTAATCAGCTGTAACATATTTAGGGACATTCTGGCATTGTTGGAAACCCAACTAAATGCAAGTTCTGACTTATATTGCATTCAATACAATTTAAATTACCTTGTAATTTTTGTAGGTCAATGTACATACCTCGCTGGGCCTTGGAGTAAATCTTTTACAGTATGCCCACAGTAAGAGGCTAAATATTTCTCTGCAACATTTGTTAAGGAATAATAAGTTTGTGTAGGGTGTAAAATAGCTGCCAATTCAGTATTGTTTTATACCTGCTCATGCTCACGTGTAAAAATGTTGCTGATTCAATAGCAAGTGTTGTATCCTATTGCCCAAATCTGATTTTATCCCCTGTCAGATATCTATTCTCTTGCTGTATCTGTTTGATAGGGACTAGAGGAAATAAACTCATTTTAAGTTTCTAAATGGATCCATTCCACTTGTACCATGTTAGGGAATTGACCAGACTTTGAAGAACTTGTGCTTTTATATTAGGTTTGGCTACATAGAACTTTTCAATATTCTACAACTGTGTGGGCAGTATCTAACAATTTCCCTGAGGTGAATTTGGAGTGGGAAGCATTTAATCAGGTAGAGGGGTGGTGGATGGAGGTGCTGCCACTTTTCTATCAATTAAGGATTGAGTGGGCATGTGACGGTCTTGACTCACCTCCACCACTATTCAACCAGAGGAGTATGGTATACACCATGCAAGAAGCAAGAAACAAACCCTGATTGGTTGTTTGTAGATCCGGGATTGGGTCTCTTTCAAAAGCACTCAGTGATTGATCAGGCAACTTTCCACAGGATACAGCAGACTCAGCAGCTCTCCAGCCAACTAGAGAACTATTGGTCATCTCTCATTGCCCTGAGGATAAGAGTCAATGGGGGCCAAGGGGAATTTTCTAGTTGGCTGAAGAGCTGCTGACGGCCCATATCATCTCCTTTTGTCAATGCCTGCCAAACCATGAGTTTCAGGCACTCAGGTGCTGGCTGCAAGCCTTCCACAGGATCGAACACTGCAGAGGTGTAACTCCTCCCTTCCTGAGTGCTGCTGACTAAACAGAACCAAGCAGGTGGCATAGCAGGCCTTGCAGCATCACGAGTAATTGGTGGCACTGATGGCAAGGCACACAAGATGCCTAGGATAAGCAACAGATCCATGACGTGTGAGTGAGGACAGAGGTGGAAGTAGCGGAGGAGTAAAGTGTAGTTATCAGTGGCAGGAGTATGCCTCTCAGTGAGCCTGCTGTACCCTGTGGCAAGTTACCTGATCAATCACTGTGTGCTTTTGAATGTGATCTAATCCCGGATGTGCAAACAAGTAATGGTGTATACCATACCCCTCTGGTTGAGTAATGGTGGAGGTGAGTCAAGACCCTCACATGCCTGTCTGCTCAATCCTTAATTGATAGAAAAGTGGCAGGGTCCCGATTCACCACCCTTCTATTTGTTTAAATGTTTCCCACTCTAAATTCATCTTTAGGAGAGAGTATTAAATTCTGCCCACACTGTTGTAGAATGGCCTACATTAAGTACCATCCTATTTGGGCAGGAGAGATGCAGAACATTTCCTGATTTTAGTGCTGCATGAGACTAGGGGCCTGCTTCTGATCTCCACACACATTGTTTTTTAAATTCTATAATGATTCAATCAGCCCATGGTTTCAGCAGCTTCTGATGAACACGCACATAATTACCAAGATTCCCTTCAAATCCTTTGGAACTACAATCCGTCATCTCAATATGATTGCAGAAAACAAATATAATAGAAGATTTTTAATCTCCTGATGCCTTTTCAGTTCAATTGAAAATGCAAAACCTTATTTTAATATGTTTAATTTTAAAACTAAAGACAGTTACATGCAACTTGACTCATTCTTTTGCATTGAGAACTAACTATTAATAATTCTGACAACTGTAGGCCAGGCAGTGTCACATGTATTCTGGAGAAAGTACATGTAATTGCACACCAATACATGTATTTAGGCTTTGGTACATGTAATTGAACAGCACTATCTGTAATCAGGCCTGTATGTACAATATGTAACTAGGTCCTGTTAAATGTAATCAGGCACCAGTATCAGTAATTGTGCTCTGAAAGTATGATCAAACATTGAAGTGTGAAATTGGATCTATTATCGAGAATAAACTTCTAAAATATGCAATTAGGCACTGGCATGGGAAACGAGGCGGTGATACATATAACCTGGCACTTATTTGTGGAGTCAGGCACCAATATCTGACAGACGACAATAGCCTGTGCTGGTGCCTGCAACCTGCTAACAGCATTTATAATCAGGCCAATACTTGTGAAGAGTTGCCCGTAAATGCAAAATTAATAAAGGCGGTGGAGGGAAATAACTTTCACTGACACTGTTAGGAAATCATATATTTCAAACAAAATGCCATTGCTTTTGAGAAAAGTAATTAAATTGAGGAGCTCCCCACCCCATAATTGGTATTAATTTGGAACAGGTCATGCTATTTTAATGACTGATTATATCCATTTGAAGCTTTGCTCACCGATTGTCCACTGCAGGTTGTACATAATCATTTGCAAATAGGCTTCTCTAAATATATGCTTTCTTGAGTGAAGTGTAAGCATTTCGATGAGTTACCTGGTTACTCACACATCAAGACTGGCACAGAAAAGTCCTGTCATAAGTTAATTGCTTACATTAACTTTTACTAAAAAGCAGAGGACACATGTCACAGATCTGCTGTGTACAGTATTTACCTATTACCAATTAGCAGAAGCAAAAAATTCAACCTGTCTTTATTGTAGGGTGTGTGAGAAGTGAGACAGATTTAGTACATTTTTTAAAAATTGTCAGCCAGCATAAATGGAATATGCTGCCGCTTTAGCTGTTGACATCAGGTATGTGCCATCATGCAAATGTTTCCAATAGGATTCCATCTTAATATCTGAGCTCAAGAAAGAATGGTGCTGTCGATCAGCAATATTCTATTTGTGTTTGGAAAACTGCAAATCAGTCTCTTTGATTCAACACTAAGCTCTCAATAACACAATTTATGATATTAATCAATACTTGCAATTATTGTTTATTGCCACAATGTCCAAGATCTCCAACTGTGTCAATGTGACATTTTCTTTTCAATGTATGATGACATGCTTTGATATACTTAACAAGCACTCAATGCATTCTGATAAACTTAACAACCACTCAATGCAATCACTGAATTAATAAACAGTTTTCTGTTTCCTTGTGGTTTTGTTTGAGGTAAGCATGTTGGGTATGACACCAGGAGAAATGTCCATGCTCTCTTTCAACCAGTGTCACAGGGCAGAATCTTATAGGGATCTGAGAACTTGGGCTGAGGTGAGATCCGTGGCAAAATCAGACAAAATGTCCTGTGACGCCAATTTGATGTCAGAATTGTCTCACTGTGCCTTTCAAGTCTTTGCCGAGCAGCAAAGTGAGTTTCTTGCTAGGCAGTGGTGAATCACCAATTAAGAGGATTATAGATTATCAAATGCCTTATCAAACACTACTACTTGTATAATTAATATTTAAGTTCTGATCTTTCCAAATGTGCCAAGCAAACTGGACATTGAGAATTCTCAACATGGAAATTAGTACAGGTACCCAGTAACTTCAGTTCTTTGCTTGCTCCAAATGACCTAAACATGTTAGACATCAGGCAGCAACACCTCAGGGCATGCTCCATGGGCACCAGCTGCATTCAATCAATGTTCATAGACAATGGCATCCAACATGTACCACACTGTAAGAGCCCTCAGGTCACAACTCCAATCCATTAGAGTATGCTTCTGCATTTCAACGCCACTCCTAGGGGTGCAATAGCAAATATCACTGCAATGCTGCAACAAGGACACTGGAAGCTCAGGGCAACACATTCAGCTCATGGACTGAACTAGACTGCATTTACAGGTTCTTTGTTTACTGCCCTAGCAACTCACCCTGAGCAGAGAGGATGAAAATGATTTATCAGAGAAAACATGACATACAGCTGTTCATTGATCTTCTTCCTACAATACTACGCACTCGCCACACAGTTGAGACTGCACTTACTCAGGACCTGGGATTTGGCTGACATGGTCTGGTATTTTGTCTCCACTGCTGATCCTGGGGTAGGGAAATCCCACACCTGCACCACCTCATCCTGATCCCTACCAGCAAAGCAAGTCATTGATTTTCCACTTGTCTGCCATGCCGGAACAAATACCAAAGACCCTGCAGGATTATCAATGCTTATCTCGGGCATAACACACTTGTAAAAATTGCATGAGTGCAAAGGATGCTGGTCTTTTAGTGGATATCCGGTGAATAGCAAGAAGCTTGTGAATAATTCATGGTAAGATGGGGATAGAATCAGATATGAGGGATGCCATAGAGGTGGTATATGTAGTTAATGAGTTGCATTTGGTAAGGTATGGCATGAAATCTCATGTACCACACGGCGAGAATCCCTCCAGATAATTTGACACAAATTTTAATCTTTTAATAGCAGATGGGAGGTCATTCCAAATCACATCTCCTGACAATGTAGACCTCCCCCAGAATTACACTTGGGTAGGACAGCTATTTAGAAGGTCATCTTGCCATTTTGTGGTTTCCACAATAAGTTATTAAATATGATTAACTGCACTGTCTCCACAAACCATTGATCCAACTGAAGTATGTTTTACCTCACTATTAAATCATTCCTGAATCTCCGGCACTATGCCTTATTCTAATACATCCAGTTCTTCGGACTCTGGAAGTGGAAAGTGAGTTAAAGAGATGTGGAATTTCAAGGAGAAAATTTTAGAGTGCAAAGTCACGGTGTAAGAAGGCACAGGCATCTCCAAAGTCCAGAAATGGATGGACACAGATATCTCAGTTGTTGTGGATCTGCAGGAGTTGTAGAAATCATAAGGGGTAAGGCTATGAGATTTGGAAGCAAACATTCAAATTTTAACATGATTATATTGCTTGACCAGGAACCATGATAGGGCAGTAGACTTTGAAGGAGGATGGTGTCATAGTTAATCTTGAAATGCATTTCGGACGACATGTGTGCCATCATTAACATTTCTCATATCCACCTCTATAATATGGTCAGACTGCAGCCCTAGCCAAGCTTATCTGTTTCCGAAACTCTTTTTCAAGCCAGTTTAAGTCTGGACAAACTGTCTCTGGATGGATTTCCTCAGCCACAGGAAGTAAACAAGTCAGGAGAACTTGTGTCAGTATTTTCCCTGATACAAGCAACAGGGAAATACCTCAACCACGTAATTCTTCTTGAAGATAGTTGCAACTGTCACATTTCTTCAAACCAAATCTGCAGGATGTGAGCAAAAGCCCAACAGCTTTAGGCATTTTAGCTGAAATATGATCCAGTCTACAGGTTTTACTGTTTTTTATGCTTTTACTTGCTTGTTGCAACTATCCCATCAATAGGAGTGAACCCATGGATTCTACTAGTGTACTGGAAAGTAGCATACAGATTTTCAGCTGCCACTGCGTATTCACATTGAGAAGGGGTTGAAAATGTTCTTTCCAGCATTGATGACGATATTAACAATCGTAAAATAAGATACACAATCCTGTGCAAAGGGAATGTTATTAATTTGATTTTTTAAATGTTTATTCATGGGATGTTGACGTTGTTGGCTAGGCCAGCATTTATTGCTGCCTGTAGCTACGCAGACGGCAGAGTCAACCACATTGCTCTTGGTTCAAAGTCACATACAAGTTGGCTAGATACAGATGAGAGATTACCTTTTCTGAAGGATATTAGCGAACCAATTGAGTTTTTATGTCAATCAACAGAGATTTCATGATTGCCATTAGGTCAGATTTATACTAAAGATTTTTTTATTCCCTTTGTTGAATTCAAATTTCACTATTTGCTATGGTGGGACTCAACCCCATAACTTCAGACATTAGTTTCTGTATTACTAATCCAATGGCATTACCAGGAAGGCTTTGTATATCATGATAGTTAGTATACCATTGGATTTCTTGGGCATTTTCTTCCCATTACTTACTTTTTATATTCGTATTTGCCTTTGAGCATCAGCCTTGACTTGTGACCTATCACTCCTGGGCTTATTGGACTACTCTGGTTCTTGGTTAAGCATAGTCCTGATTTTAAAATTCTTACCCTGCAGATACATCAAAAAGGATGAGGAAAGATCAATTGCCATTGTCTGTTGCATCCATTATCGGTTGTAAGTTTGATAATAATCATTATGCTCCTGTGGTAGGAGCCACGATTGCTCTGCGTAAAGAATTGTCTTCTGGAATTTCTATTAGTTTCTCTGTGTTTCTTCGAGTTTGATTGTCCTCTTCTACTTTGGAATTCTTTTCCAAAGTTCCCTCTCCCTCTCTTTTCAAAAGCCTGCTAAAACTCACCTATTTGTATTGCAATGCTCCCTTCCTGAATTCCTTCCTCTAGTCAGTAAGATGCTAAGATGTTCTTTTATATGAAAACCATCAAGTAAAGGCGAATCGGTGATCCCACAGTGAAGAGAAAAGGAAAAGAAGGAACTTGCATTTCTATAAAGTCTTTCACGGCCAAACATCTCAAAGTGCTTTACAGCGAATGAAGTACTTTTTCAAGTGTAGTTACTGACATAGTGTTGGAAGTGGGGTCAGCATTTTGTGGGCAGCAAATTCTCATAAACACAATTTTGTAATGACCAATTGATTTGATTTTCTAAGGGCAAAATCATCACCAAGACATTAGGAATTACTCACCTGTTCTTCTTTGAATATTGCCATAATGCTATTCACATCCATTGGTTCAATGTCTTATTTGAAAAAAAAACACCTCTGTTAATGAAATGTTCCATTTGTAGTGAAATAGGAGTGTCTGCCTAAGTTTATGGAAGCAGGACTTGAACCCACAACCTTCTGATCCAGAGGCAAACAATGCTATTGCTGAACCAACATGGTTTACTAGCACTAGTTTATTATTAATGCAGTGTGCATTGCAGGGGTTGGGGAGGGCTTTGTGGAATTGGGAATAAAATCACATAATACCCAACTGAAGGGGGAACAGGTTCAGGGGATAGAAATTGATAGGAGACCTTCACTCATGTTCCTGTTCAACACTTCATAATGCTCCAAAGTCAACCCAGAGTAGATCTCTGCCACTGTTGAACAAAGATCACTGACCTTCAGCAGCTGCCCTTCCTGAGAATAGTAGAGATTGCAAACTGAGTGGAAGATGATTTGAATTGATATCCATTTCAAGCTAGTGTCCAAAGTCCTTTACTACTGTTGCAGCTCATCACTAGATTGGTAATGGACAGTTCAGAACAGCAAACCAGTAGAAACATTTCATTAATATCAATTATACTCCAAGGACTACAGCTAAGCTGAAGCACAACAGCATGAACTGCCCACTGGTGAGATGATCTCAAATGCCAGCTTGGGCTGACTGTACAACAGACCAGCTATGAAGTAAGATACCAACTTTAAATCACAAACAAAACACTATCAGTACAAATTTAAGGAGTTAAAATTCAGTTTAACTTGAATAATTCATCTTTCAGTTTGTTGGATTTTTTTTGGTGGAAGGTGTTGGTGGTGGCTGTGATAATGTAGGATATTGATAGCTAAATTCTTTAAGTTCCCTCAGGTTAATGACTATCTCTGCTGCTATTAGTGAGAGGGAGTAGAACAGGTGAAATAGTCATTAACTCAGGGTTGATGATGCCAAATTTATTTAATTGTCATTCTCAACAACTCAATAATGAAGCACTCTCCATATTCCAAAAGTCAACATAAGTACACAGGGCCAACTTATACATTAACCATTCCTTTTGGCTTTTCTTTTAATAAAAAGGGAGACTTGGAAATATAAATTTGCAGTTATATGTGCCTTGTCCATGCTAAAACATTCCAGACACATCTTCAAGAAAAGAAATTGCGGAAGAGGAAGGAAAGAATGGGTATGGAACAAATGTTCAGAGAGAAGATCAAAGTTTTAAGAAAATAGAGAGCTTTTTAAGGTTGATTTTGAACTTCAGTGAGCAGAAAATGAGGTAAGGAGAGTTTTCCCAAGTACAGGATAAGTTAACTAAGGTCTGTATCATTTGTAGTGGAATGGGCCATTAGAGATTAAGATGGAGGCAGAGGTGGAAAAACAGTTCAAACTCCAAACCAAGGACATGAGTTAAAAGGTAGGAGTGGAGGAGTTTGTACGAGTAGTCATTTGGGAGCTACCAAATGAGGGCAAGCATTTTATAAGTAATTAATAGGAGAATAACCAACAAAAAAAACAGAAAACAAGAAAACAAATTATTTGGATTTAAGCAACCTTCTTTTTAAATTTCTGCCTAACTCTTTGTAACCTCCCTTCAGAATCTCAACCTTTTCCCTTCCTATGTCATTGACTCCAATGTGGACAATGACATCTTGCTGGCCCCTCTCCCTTGTGAGAACATTCTGCACCCTCTGAGACATCCTTGATCCTGGCACTAGGAAAACAACACTCCGTCCTGCTTTTTCTCTGCTGGCCACAGAAACGTCTGTCTGTACCTCAGACTACAGAATTCCCTAACACAACTGATCTCTTGGAAACCGACATACCCCTCGTTGCATTAGAGCTAGTCTCAATACCAGAAACTTGGCTGTTCGTGCTATGTTCCCCTGAGAATCCATCACCCCCTACATTTCCAAAACAGCATATCTGTTTGAAATGGGTATATCCACAAAAGACTCCTGCACTAGCTGCCTACTTCTCTTACCCTTCCTGGAGTTAACCCATCTATGTGACTCAATCTGAGACTTTCCCCCCTTCCTATAACTGCCATCCATTACACACTGTTGCTGTTGCAACTTCCTCATCGCTTCTATCTGTCTCTCCAACCGATCCACTCGATCTGATAAGATTCACATCCAACAGCATTTATGGCAGATATAATCTGTAGTAACCCTTAAACTCTCTTAAAACTCCCACATCTGACAAGAAGTACATATCACTGCAAAGGCCATTTTTGCTTCTTCACAATCTACAGACCCAGAAAATAACACCGTCTTATTCCTCTACAAACACTGCCCCAGGTTAAATTAATAGCTATGGCTTATATTTTAAGTTTAATCAAGAGACTTATCTCCAAAAACATATAATCAAGAAAGAACCCACTGTACTCACTAATACAGCCTTTCTGTTGGACAGACTTAAAACAACAATTAACTTATCTGATTCTGTGCTGTGAACTTCGCCCAACAGTTCCTCCAAGATTAGTTGAGAATTTCACTGTTTGTTAATTTTCCCAGATGCACTCCGATGTCTACCGATACATGAATTCAAACAGCAAAGGCGGTAACTGTGCAGGTTCTCCTCTCTCTCCGGCACTGTCCTCACCATGTGCTTCCTTTGTCAGCTCTTCTCTCTTTTAAAACTGCTGTTGTTTTGACTTTTTTTTCCCAAAGTTCCAAAACAATGCAACAGCATATAAAACAGTAATTGCTGCTGTTGTGGTTCTGTTCGCCGAGCTGGGAATTTGTGTTGCAGACGTTTCGTCCCCTGTCTACGTGACATCCTCAGTGCTTGGGAGCCTCCTGTGAAGCGCTTCTGTGATGTTTCCACCGGCATTTATAGTGGTTTGTCTCTGCCACTTCCGGTTGTCAGTTCCAGCTGTCCGCTGCAGTGGCCAATACATTGGGTCCAGGTCGACGTGTTTGTTGATAGAATCTGTGGATGAGTGCCATGCCTCTAGGAATTCCCTGGCTGTTCTCTGTTTGGCTTGTCCTATAATAGTAGCGTTGTCCCAGTCAAACTCATGTTGCTTGTCATCCGCGTGTGTGGCTACTAAGGATAGCTGGTCGTAATTGCTGCTCCTGGAATTTGAGGAGATCATCTCCAACACCTAAAATACCTCAAAAAAAAGGAGCAGCTCTTACAACCAGAAATTTTCTCATCCTCCATCTTGGATTACCCAGAATCCTAGTAATATCTGGATTACTCCCAGTGCTACGAGCTAGTGAGGGCAGGAATAGGAGGATACAGCAGATGAATGCATGGCTGAGGAGCTATGTATGGGAGAAGGATTCACATTTTTAGATCATTGGAATCTCTTTTGGGGTAGAAGTGACCTGTACAAGAAGGACAGATGCACCTAAATTGGAAGGGAACTAATATACTGGAAGGGAAATTTGCTAGAACTGCTTGGGAGGATTTAAACTAGTAAGATGGGGAGGTGGGACCCAGGGAGATAGTGAGGAAAGAGATCGATCTGAGACGGGTACAGCTGAGAACAGAAGTGAGTCAAACAGTCAGGGAAGGCAGGGACAAGGGAGGACTAATAAATTAAACTGCATTTATTTCAATGCAAGGGGCCTAACAGGGAAGGCAGATGAACTCAGGGCATGGTTAGGAACATGGGACTGGGATATCATAGCAATTACAGAGACATGGCTCAGAGATGGGCAGGACTGACAGTTTAATGTTCCAGGATACAAATGCTACAGGAAAGATAGAAAGGGAGGCAAAAGAGGAGGGGGAGTGGCATTTTTGATAAGGGATAGCATTACAGCTGTGCTGAGGGAGGATATTCCCGGAAATACATCCAGATAAGTTATTTGGGTGGAACTGAGAAATAAGAAAGGGATGATCATCTTATTGGGATTGTATTATAGACCCCCCAATAGTCAGAGGGAAATTGAGAAACAAACTTGTAAGGAGAACTCAGCGACCTGTAAGAATAACAGGGTAGTTATGGTAGGGGATTTTAACTTTGCAAACATCGACTGGGACTGCCATAGTGTTAAGTGTTTAGATGGAGAGGAATTTCTTAAGTGTGTACAAGACAATTTTCTGATTCAGTATGTGGATGTACCTACTAGAGAAGATGCAAAACTTAACCTACTCTTGGGAAATAAGGCAGGGCAGGTGACTGAGGTGTCAATGGGGAAGCACTTTGGGGTCAGTGACCATAATTCTATTCGTTTTTAAATAGTGATGGAAAAGGATAGACCAGATCTAAAAGTTGAAGTTCTAAATTGGAGAAAGGCCAATTTTGACGGTATTAGGCAAGAACTTTCGAAA
>NC_057730.1:36766111-36838845 GCF_004010195.1 Chiloscyllium plagiosum
GTTGGCTAACGTGGTGCCACTGTTTAAGAAGGGCGGTAAAGACAAGCCAGGAAACTATAGACCAGTGAGCCTGACCTCGGTGGTGGGCAAGTTGTTGGAGGGAATCCTGAGGGACAGGATGTACATGTATTTGGAAAGGCAAGGACTGATTAGGGATAGTCAACATGATTTTGTGCGTGGGAAATCAAGTCTCACAAACTTGATTGAGTTTTTTGAAGAAGTAACAAAGAAGATTGATGAGGGCAGAGCAGTAGATGTGATCTATATGGACTTCAGTAAAGTGTTCGACAAGGTTCCCCATGGGAGACCGATTAGCAAGGTTAGATCTCATGGATTACAGGGAGAACTAGCCATTTGGATACACAACTGGCTCAAAGGTAGAAGAGAGGTTGGTGGTGAGAGTTGTTTTTCAGACTGGAGGCCTGTGACCAGTGGAGTGCCACAAGGATCGGTGCTGGAATCCTCTACTTTTGTCATTTACATAAATGATTTGGATGCGAGCATAAGAGGTACAGTTAGTAACTTTGCAGATGACACCAAAATTGGACAGCGAAGAGGGTTACCTCAGATTACAACAGGATCTGGACCAGATGGGCCAATGGGCTGAGAAGTGGCAGATGGAGTTTAATTCAGATAAATGAGAGGTGCTGCATTTTGGGAAAGCAAATCTTAGCAGGACTTATACACTTAATGGTAAGGTCCTAGGGAGTGTTGCTGAACAAAGAGACCTTGGAGTGCAGGTTCATAGCTCCTTGAAAGTGGAGTCGTAAGTAGATGGGATAGTTTGGTATGCTTTCCTTTATTGATCAGAATATTGAGTACAGGAGTCGGGAGGTCATGTTGCAGCTGTACAGGACATTGGTTAGGCCATTGTTGGAATATTGCGTGCAATTCTGGTCTCCTTCCTATCGGAAAGATGTTGTGAAACTTGAAAGGGTTCAGAAAAGATTTACAAGGATGTTGCCAGGGTTGGAGGATTTGAGCTACAGGGAGAGGCTGAACAGGCTGGAGCTGTTTTCCCCGGAGCGTCGGAGGCTAAGGGGTGACCTTATAGAAGTTTACAAACTATGAGGGGCATGGATAGGATAAATAGACAAAGTCTTTTCCCTGGGGCCTGGAAGTCCAGAACTAGAGGGCATAGGTTTAGGGTGAGAGGGGAAAGATATAAAAGAGACCTATGGGGCAATCTTTTCACGTAGAGGGTAGTACATGTATGGAATGACCTGTCAGAGGAAGTGGTGGAGGCTGGTACAATTGCAACATTTAAGAGGCATTTGGATGGATATGAATAGGAAGGGTTTGGAGGGATATGGGCCAGGTGCTGGCAGGTGGGACTAGATTGGGTTGGGATATCTGGTCGGCATGAATGGGTTGGACCGAAGGGTCTGTTTCCTTGCTGTACATCTCTATGACTCTATGACTCTATCTAAGCAAGCGTTAATAAAAATGGAAGACTAAAATGACACTAGGTTTGCATGCCATCCTTTCATCTTGAAACTTGCTGTAGTATAACAACTTATTCTCAAAATATTTGTGAAGGACTTTTGGAAATATATTGTTGCAATTCTAAACTGAATGAGAGACCAAATTCACCCAGCCATAATTTTCCACAAGTTGTCTGTCTCGGAAGGAGTCAAGTGATAGATGCTGAGGGAAAGTAGAATCATCATCATAATTTCACAATATGGATTTCTGTGTTGTGTGCAGAATTAAAGCACACCAAGGCTAGAGTGAAAGTAGTTAATTGTGCATCTGGTCTTGTTCCATCTGAACTGTTTTGTTCTTTCCAATTAACTGCCCTCATTGCAAATTGGTTCCTGCATAAGTTAGAAACGTGGATGCCTTTGTTGCACAGGAAAAGCTCTAGGAAGCTAATCATATAAAAATATCAAGCTATAAGGAACACTATACTTTGATTCATTTGGCAGACGTTAAGTTATAGCAACTCCACATCATGGCCACAGATGGTGTGAGAACAGAGTCACTTTCTCAATCAATTCACTACATCACTGCATCTGTGATGGACAAACAGAACACTTATGGTAGAACAACACATTGCTTGGTACCTGACGCAAAATATGTCCAGCTTTGTCCCTTTGCCTCCTCATTAGTTCCACCCACATTTCATCTGCAGACAATCTTTAGCAAGAAGTGATGAGGAAGGAGGCCAGGACATGATTTCCAAAATTAGTATTATGCTGAACTTTATGACTATATTTGCATCAGTTCTTTGTTGTTTAGCCTGAATTAGTGTGGGCTAGTGAGCACTTACAAATTATTTTGACATCAAAAGGAAAGGAACAGTAAATACATGGAAGATGATTCAGTCTGTAACTAGGAGAAAAACACTGTTGGCATTTCCTCTAAAGCACTTTCCCTTTGTCATCTCCTCTCTTTGAGGCAGGTGGATGTGACTCTAGTCACCTAAGCAACCTGTTCAGAGATGTTAAATTACACCTCTGGAATAAATAGGACTTGAACCCAGGCCTCCTGGCTCAGAGATAGTAACATTACAACTGCACCACAAGAGCCAGATAATATGCTTGCTTTGCAGAAGCATTCCTATATGAGCTTGACCCGATTTCATGTCCATATGTGCACTTTTTCCAGGATTTCCTCCTGCCCCTCATAACTTGAAATTATGAGGTTTGTGTCCTAACTACTGCTTTAGATAAAGTCAGTTAAGATTCTAGATTAGAGTGGTGCTGGAAAAGCACAGCAGTTCAGGCAGCATCCGAGGAGCCGGAAAATCAACATTTCGGGCAAAAGCCCTTCATCAGGAAAAGAGGCAGAGTGCCTGCAGGGTGGAGAGATAAATGAGAGGAGGGTGGGGGTGGGGAGAAAATAGCAGAGAGTACAATAGGTGAGTGGGGCTGGGGATGGAGGTGATAGGTCAGGGAGGAGGGTGGAGTGGATAGGTGGAAAGGAAGATAGGCAGGTAGGACAAGTCATGGGGACAGTGCTGAGCTGGAAGCTATTTATCTCTCAGCATCCCTCCGCCCTACAAACCTGATGAAGGGCTTATTCCTGACATATCAACTCTCCTGCTCCTTGGATGTTGTCTGACCTACTGTGCTTTTCCATCACCACACTTTTCACCTCTGATCTCCAACATCTACAGTCCTCACTTTCTCCTAAGTGGGCTAAGCTCAGGTGATTCCACCTTCAAATCTCTTCTCTTTCTGGTGCTGATGTCACCATATGTAATGGTGCCACATTTTGCTTGATAAGACTCCACTGAAATGCCTTGTGATGTTTTTGTGTTAATGACCCAAAGAAAAACTGGAAGCATGCTTCCTTTGTATTGCTTTTCATTTAAGATTTGAACTTTTTTTTGATCACTTCCCTGTCTCTTTAGTTTATTGCTTATTGCATATGCTTGAGCTAGTCCATATAAATATGGCACTAACTTTGTATGCATGACATTTTCAAATGTGATAGATGATATTGTAAAATCTTTATAGTGATAGATGGTCTGAACTGTTGATTGTATTTAAAAGATTCATTAAAAGACTTTGCTCGAACATTATGGCCAAATAACTCTGCCACACCAAAACCTGAACAAACAGCTTAGCCCAGGCATCTGAAGGCATGGCCACAACTTTATAATACATGAAGCATAAAATGTCAGAATTGGAGGATCACAAATTAAATTTAAGGGCAAGACAAACTTCTTTATACAGATTTATGAAACTGTGACATAATTCCCAGGGCTGGTAGTTATGGCAGGAACTATGTCAACGTTCAAGACTTGACTAGAAAAATAAAGAAGAGCGGATAAAAATATGGAGGAAGAGACTGAATAAATGTGGTTCTGACTATTCGCAGGTAATTGTTGACATGGACTGGTTGGATTAAATTGCCTGCTTCTATGCTAGATCTTCTATGTGGAGCAAGCACCCAAGAGGAATCCAAGGGTTCTGATTAAACCATTGAGTCATAGTAACATTTTTCATTTTTAACCTAAAAAGAAAGGATTTCACCCCAACCAGACTGAAAGGGCAAATAGTTTCCTTACATAAGTTGAATTAATTTGTTCTGTCTGGAAAGCATTAACTGTCTATTATTGTCCTAAGTGGATGAGCAGTATGAAAGAACAGTTGTGAGAAAGAACAAAGACTTGTTTCGGTTAGGGCTTCAGTTCTCTGACTGGAAGGCAAGATGAAAAAACAGCAAGAATAGATTTTGCAAGGTTATGACTCAGACTTAACAAGAAAGAACTTTTATTTGTACAACTCCTTTAACAATTGCAGAACAGCATTAAAGACTTTATGGCCAATGAAGTACTTATGAATTGTGGCCTCTGCTCTAATGTCGAAAGCTGGAGTGGGACTTGAGCACGTGCCCATGTGATTCAGAGGTGAGTTACAGGTAGGGGAAATGCTCTATTCTTGTAACATGACCAAATTTCTTGGATTAATGTGTTCATGGAACAATTAAACTTTTAAGTAGAAAAAGAATAGATGATTTACAATGCAGGGCCACATCAAAATAGCAATGCCAAGGCTATAAAAAGCATTCAATTAAGAAGTAATGGCTGGTGCTACACCAAGCTTTAGTTTGAAAAGATTATGTATTGTGAAAAGAAACAAAGACTAAGCAGGCTTAACAGTCATGAGTTGCTGCAAAAGAATGAATTAGATCATGAAATGATGGGTCGAGCCTTAATTTCAATGCCCTAAGATTGAAAGTAGGAAAGAGAGAATGACAAGGTTTGGAGTTTAAAAGGAATGACTTAAGGAGATTTAATGACCGTGTAATATTAAGGAAAGAGAGAGGTGCTGGAGTGAAAAGTGGGGCAGGAAAACAACAAGAATTCCATGAAGCATCTTAAAATGATATCCTTTTTTGAAGTAATTGCTTTGAATTAAACCTCAACCAAAATTAAAGCCCAAGCTTTTTTGGTAACTGAGTAAAAGGGTAACTGAAGATTGATAGATGTCATGCTCTCCTTTAGAGGATCAGGCGATGCAAGAAATCAATTGCCCTTTCTGAAATTTACAGAAAATAAACAAGAAAACTCCATCTGCAACAGAACCAAAGGGTATTGAAGAATAAACTGGCTATTCAATGTTATGGGCATTCTGCTTGCAACTCTGGAATCTTTGCAGTTGGATACAGCCAAACGTTTCACAGAACAGCAAAAGACATTTCTGGTTTATTAATAAACTAGCCAACTAGAAGGTGAAATTGTTCTTAAAATAATTTCTGGAAATCTTTTCCACTCATTTGAAGCAAACAATTCAGATAGTGAGTGTGGAATATATTGAAGTCTATTCTTAACATTGCTATCCAGAAATACCAGTGAAAACTAAAAAGAAATTAAATGTTCGAAAGATAGAGATATCTTGTGATGTAATGATTTTCTCCAGCACATTTTTGTTTTAAAATGTCATTCCTGCTCAGTTGAGATGTCTCACAGGTTGCTCTTCGGAGAATAAATATGGGCAATGTCCCATCAATATCAGTATTCTGTGCTGAGCAGAACCTATGTCTAGTTTTTTTTTCTGTTCAGTGTTGCTTGGCTTAGCTGCTGGCCTCTGAGCAGAAGGCTGCATTTCAGCTGCACTCTAGAACTTGAGAATATAATCCAGGCCAATATACCAATGCAGTAATGAGGCATTACTACATTGCCAAGAGGTTCCATCTGTCTGTTCAATTGGATATTCAATGTCTCAAGTCATTATTCAATGGATAAATTCAGAGGATCAAGCAGTTTGCCTAGTGTTCTCATCAATGTCCTTTCTTCAACCAACAATAAAGAGGGCGTAATTGTACATTCACCTAATTGTGTGATATTATTGGGTACAAAATGGCTGCCTCACTTGTTTTCATAGTGATCACATTTCAAAAAAATATTTTCTTAATGTGATAATGCACTACATAAAGTGGAGCAGTTATGATTTTGTTCTGGATTAGTGATGCTGGAAGAGTACAGCAGTTCAGGCAGCATCCAAGGAGCTTCGAAATCGACGTTTCGGGCAAAAACCCTTCCTGATTGAAGGGCTTTTGCCCGAAACGTCGATTTCAAAGCTCCTGGGATGCTGCCAGAACTGCTGTGCTCTTCCAGCACCACTAATCCAGAATCTGGTTTCCAGCATCTGCAGTCATTGTTTTTACCTAGTTATGATTTTGTGTTTATGGAGAAATTCATTTTTCAATTCTAATGACTGAAGGAAGATGCATAGTCAGATGTAAAAAAACAGTTTGTGTTTCTGATAACACTCATCAATCTAGTTCTACCATCTTGCTTCCCCAAGCCCTCCGTTTCTTCCTCTTCTACCAACCCAACAAGTACCCCTCCACTGATACACTCATTCAATTGGAGGAATGGGTCCTCACCCTCAACAACTTCTCCTTCAACATCTCCCACTTCCTCAGACCAAAAGAGTAGCCATGGGCACCCGCATGGGCCTCAGCTATGCCTGCCTTTTCATTGGATATGTGAAAAAGTCCATCGTCTGCAGTTGTACTGGCATCATCCCCCACCTTTTCCTCTGCTACAGTGATGACTGTATCGGTGCCACCTCATGCTCCCACGAGGAGGTTGAACAGTTCATCAACTTCATGAACACCTTCTACCCTGACCACAAGTTCACCTGGACCATCTCAGACACATCCCTCCCCTTCCTGGACCTCTCCGTTTCCATCTCTGGCAACCACTCGACAATGACATCTACTTCAAACCACCAACTTCCACAGCTATCTGGACTACACCTCCTCCCACCACCCCTCCTGTAAAAATACTATCCCTTACTCCCAATTCCTTTGCCACCACTGTATCTGCTCCCAGGAGGAGCAATTCCAGGACATCCCAGATGGACTCCTACTTCAAGGAATGCGATTTCCCCTCTCACGTGATCAACAATGCCGTCCAGCACATCTCCTCCACTTCCCACACCTCTGCCCTTGAACCCCACCCCTCCAACTGCAACAAGGATAGAATCCCCCTGGTCCTCACCTTCCACGCCACAAATCTCCAGATACTGCACATTATCCTCTGCTATTTCTGCCACCTACAATCAGACCCTACCACCAGAGATATATTTCCCTCCCCATCCCTTTCTGCATTCCGCAGAGACCATTCCCTCTGTGACTCCTTCATTAGGTCCACATCTTAGCAACCCACCCTCCACTACTGTCACCTTGCTTTGCCGCCGCAGAGGTTTAAAATTTGTGCCTACATCTCCCCCTTCACCTCCGTCCAAGGGCCCAAAGGATCCTTTCACATCTGGCAGAAAACTTCCTGCACATCCAAACACCTCATTTACTGTGTCCGTTGTTCTCAATGTGGTCTCCTCTATACTAGGGAGACAGGATATCAACTTACAGAACGTTTCAGGGAACATGTCTGGGACACAAACAACCCCACCAATTTGTGGTTGACCACTTCAACTCCATCTCCCACTCCATCAAGAGCATGCAAGTCCTTGGCTGCCTCCACTGCCAAATCCAAGACACCCAATGACTGGAGAAAGAATGCCTCATCAACCGCCTTGGGACTCTCCAAACACATGGCATCAACGTCGACTTCACCAGTTTCCTTATCTTTCCGCACCCTATGTCATCCCAGATCCAATCCTCCAACTCAGTACCGCCCTCTTGAACTGTCCTACCTGTGTCTTCCTTCCCACCTATCCTCTTCACACTCCCCTCCGACCTATCACCAATCACCTTCCCAGCTACCTTCACCCCACCCTCACCCTCCTATTTATCTCTCAGCCTCCACCATCAAAAATTCCTGATGAAGGGCTTATTCCTGAAACATCGACTCTCCTGCTCCTCCGATGCTGCCTGACCTGCTGTGCTTTTCCAGCACCACACTCTCAACTCGCCAATCTTCTCTCACTGTGAAGTAGCATTGCCTGCTTTGGTTTTATTTGTGGGTGCTCACCTCATGACTTTTGATTTTTAGGTTTCAATTATTTTTCCCTATTGTAAATGCTTGTGTAATTAATAAACAAACGGGTTCAAATAATTAATTTTCAAAATATTTTGAATGGCCCTTTTTCTTTTCTCTCATTGACTGTTTCCAGCGTTGGCCAGAAATTAATCTCTTTTCCTAAGACTGCAGCTCAAGCCACAAGAATTCCAAATTACACCCAGGTCTGATTAACTGCCTCACACTGATCAAATACTCCTTTGGACCAAAGTTCCAAATGCTTTCAACAGATCTTCAATATTGAACTTTCTAGTAAATAATTCTTATTTCAACAAGTGAATTCTTGAGGAGATCCCATGAGTTTAATCAACAAAAATGTGTTTTTCTGGTCCTTTTCCCATGTTTGACATTTTATGAAAGAGTTATTCAGCACTGATGCACAGGCTCCCATCCTACATCTTATTATTGCTTACGTCACAGATTCTCAAGATATTATTTCTTAAGTTCACAAATATTAGCAAAGGTACCTCAAAGGTAGAAAGTGCCTGTCCTGATAAAGAGACTTCTCTCTTTCTTGAGGCTGCCTCCTTCTCCATTCCTCCAGCTCAGTGGATCACCCCAAATGGATTCCAACTGAAGTTTCATCCTTCATGCTTTGAATCCACTTAGAATCACTGGTATGTCTATGTTGTTCAACATTCCACAGACAGCTGCTCTCACCACATCCTTAGATCCACACTCAGTGCCATGTGGCATCACATGTAAACTTTCAACCTCTCTCTCCAACAGCATTGCATCATGCTGACTGAGGGCTACATCATTCTGCTGTTCCACTTCACCCTCCAGCTTATTCACCATGCTAACAGGAAACTTATTATTTTCCTTGCAGGCATCAAAGCCCAAAAGACTCGACAACTTAGACATACCCATGGACCCCAGGAATCTTCCTCCCCTCCCCTTTCCTCTGACCACATCCCCTCCCCCAATATCACCTCCTATTGGGTATTCACCATCCCTCCTGCCTTCTGCTCTCTGATGCTGATCATCTTGCACTCAGCAAAGGTCTCAGCTTTATCCCTCTGCTTACCTACCTTAATGAATTTCGGGCACAACAAGACATTTTCGACTCCATGCCCATTTCTTTGGACATCTCCCCTCCCCGTCCCACAGATGCCTTCGCCTAGCTCCAATACTGTCCCTCCACCTGGACCCCTTCCTCTGGCCTTTTACCTACATTCGATCTGTTCACTGAGAACTGTCGATGTAACAGTGGTCGCCTCAATTTCCTCCTCACCCAACCCAACCTATCTTCTTCCAAACTGACTGCACTCCATGCACTCAGATCCAACCCTGACTTTGTTATTAAGCTTGCCGATAAGAATGATGCAGTTGTAGCCTGGCTTACACTACACTGCAGAGGCTGAGCATCCTGGACCATGACCCTACCACGGCACATCAGGTTATTATCTCAACTACAGTAACTGACATCATTTCATCTGGTGAGCTCCGCCTTCCCCTCCCCACCCCACAGCTCGCTTCCACTTTCTTCTAAAAACCTGCAAACAGAGCTGTCCAGGCAAATCCATTGTCTCAGCCAGCTTCTGCTCCACAGAATGCATTTCTTTTTACCTTGACTCAGTCTTTTCTCCCCGGTCATGTATATCTGTGATTCCTCTGACCTTTATGCCAGTTTCAAAATTTCCAGTTTGCAGGCTTCAACCGCCTCTTATTTATCATGAATGTGCAATCCCTTTATATGGTCATTCCCCACAGGATGAGCTCAGGGCTCTCTGTTTCTTCCTGGAGTAAAGGCCTGAACTCTCCACACCCACCATCACCATCCTCCGCTTGGCCAATCTTGTCCTCACCTCAACAACTTCTCTTTCAACTCCTCTAATTTTCTACAAGTCAGAGGGGTGGCCATGGGTACCCACATGGGCACCACTTGTGCCTGTCTATTCGTGGGACATGTGGAATATTCCTTGTTCCAGTCTTATTCTGACCCCTACCCACAACTCTTTCTCTGATATATTGATGATATCATCGGTGTTGCTTCCCTCTCTCATCCAGAATTGAAAAGTTAATCGATTTCACTTCCAATTTCTACCCTACCCTCACATTCATCTGGTCTATCTCTGGCTCCACCCTTCTCTTCCTTGACATCTCTGCGGATAGACTAACCACTAATATCCACTATATACGCACTGACTCCCACAGCTACCTGGACTTTACATCCTTGGACCTTACTTGTTGTAAAGACTCCATTCCATTCCTCCATCTCCATTGCATATATTCCAATGAGGCCAGCTTCGACAAAGGAGCCAACGAAATATCCACATTCTCCCTCAACCAAAGATTCTCCAGTACCATTGTTGACCAGGCCCTCAACCAGATCCGATCCATCTCCCGCACCTACACCCTCACTCCCTCTCTTCCTTCCCACAACAGTGATTGGGTTCCCTTTATCCTAGTAAGCATCCCACCAGCATCCACATCCAGAAGATCATCAGGTAGCATTTCCATCACCTCTAGCAAGATGTGACCAGTTGGCACACATCCCCCCCCGACTTTCTTGTCCATCTTCTGTACGGACCATTCCCTCCGGGACACCTTGGTTCACTTTTCCTTCACTCCCAACAGCACCCACAGCCCCAAGGCATCTTCGCTTGCAACCGTCAAAGGTGTAACATCTTGCCAATTACCTCCTCCTTCTCCAGTATCCAAGGGCTCCAGACACACCTTCCAGGTGAAGCTGCCCTTTCCCACAATCTAGTCTACTGCATTCACTGCTCACAATGTGATTTCCTCTACGTTGGGGAAATGAAGAGTAGACTGGGTGACCGCTTCGCAGAACATCTACATTCTCACCGCATAAAAGAGCCTGAGCTTCCTGTTGCTTGCCCTTTTCCCTGGCCAACATCTCTGTCTCAGGTTTGCTGCAGTGCTCCAGCAAAGTTCAGCGCAAGCTGGAAGAACAACACCTCATTTTCCACTTGGGGACTTTGCAGCCCTCCGGACTCAATATCGAGTCCAATAATTTTAGGGCCTGAATTCACCCATGTCCTAGTTCCCTACCCCACACCCCAGGCCTTGTTATCACACAGCCTGCCAATGCACACTACCTATTGTTAGCCACTAACAGTCTCCTTTAACAGCTAATCACCCTCCTAGCCAGATTGTTATCAACTCCTTTGTCTGTCCAGTTGTTCTTCTCTCTCATTGGGCTCTGTCCCCACTACCATTTATTCCTTACCCCTCCCCCCACCTTAACTTCTGCATTTAAACAAACATTTTCCCAGCTACTATCAGTTCTGAGGAAGGGTCATCGGACCCAAAACATTAACTCTGATATTTCTTCACAGATGCTGCCAGACCTGCTGATCTTTGTCAGCAACTTCTGTGAGCAAAATGGGAAGTATCTTGAATTTCATACCATGCCTATGCAGAGTGTCTCACTGTGACTGTGTGGAGTGTCGCACAGTAACTATCTGGAATGTCATACCATGGATAAAGGATTGGCTGGCTAACAGGAAGCAAACAGTAGGCATAAATGGGTCATTTTCAAGTTGACAAGAAGTAACACATGGTGTGCCACAGAGATTAGTGCTGGGACCTCAATGGTTTTATTGTTTATAATCTATAGGAAAGGGTAGAAAATAATGTTGCCAAATTTGCTGACAACAAAAAGATAGATCACAAAGTAAATTCTGAAGAGAGCATAAATAGGCTACAAAAGTAGATAGGTTTGAGTGGGTAATGATAATGTGAGAAATGCAAACTTCTCCATTTCAATAGGAAATGTAAAACAGTTTATTATGACCGAAATAGTGAGAGAATGCAGAGTCTGGAAGATTCTGGGTAATCCAAGATGGAGGACGGGAAAATTTTTCTGGCTGTAATAGCTGCTCCTTTTTTGAGGTATTTTAGGTGCCGGAGGTGATATCCTCAAAGTGCAGGAGCAGCAATTACTGTTTCATATGCTATTGCATTGTTTTGGAACTTTGGGAAAAAAAAGTCAAAACAACAGCAGTTTTAAAAGTGAGAAGAACAGACAAAGGAAGCACATGGTGAGGTCATTGCAGGAGAGAGAGAGAGAGAGAACACCTGCACAGTTTGAATTCGTGTATCACTGGACATCGGAGTGCATCTGGGAAAATTATGAAAGTGAAATTCACAACTAATCTTGGAGGAACTGTTGGGGGTGAAGTTCACAACACAGAATCAGATAAGTTAATTGTTGTTTTAAGTGTGGCCTACAGAGAATCTGCGTAGTGAGTAGAGTAGGTTCTTTCTTGATTATGTGTTTTTGGAGATATGTCTCTCGATTAAACTTAAAATATAAGCCATAACTATTAATTTATGGATTAATTAAGGAATAAGACAGTGTTATTTTCTGGGTCTATAGATTGTGAAGGAGCAAAAATGGTCTTTAATAGAGTGATATGTACTTCTTGTCAGATGTGGGAGTTTAAAGAGAGTTTAAGGGTTACTGCGGATTATATCTGCCATAAATGCTATTGGATGTGAATCTTATCAAATCGAATGGATCGGTTGGAGAGACAGTTAGAAGCAATGAGGAATTTGCAACAGCAACAGTATGTGATGGATGGCAGTTATAGTAAGGGTGGGAGTCACAGATACAGTCACATAGATGGGTTAACTCCAGGAATGGTAAGAAAGGTAGGCAGCTAGTGCAGGGGGTGATGGATTCTCCAAATTTCTGGTATTGAGACTAGCTGTAATGCAACGAGGGATATGTCAGGTTCCAAGAGATCAATTGTATTAGGGGATTCTCTAGTTCGAGGTACAGACAGACGTTTCTGTGGCCAGTAGAGAAAAAGCAGAATGGTGTGTTGCTTCCCTGGTGCCAGGATTAAGGATGTCTCAGCGAGGGTGCAGAATGTTCTCACGGAGGAGAGGGGCCAGCAAGAGATCATTGTCCACATTGGAGCCAATGACATAGGAAGGGAAAAGGTTGAGATTCTGAAGGGAGATTACAGAGAGTTAGGCAGAAATTTAAAAAGGAGGTTCTCGAGAGTAGTAATAGCTGGATTACTCCCGGTGCTACAAGCTAATGAGGGCAGGAAGAGAAGGATACAGCAGATGAATGCATGGCTCAGGAGCTGGTATATGGCGGAAGGATTCACATTTTTGGATCACTGGAATCTCTTTTGAGGTAGAAGTGACCTGTACAAGAAGGACGGATTGCACCTAAATTGGAAAGTGACTAATATACTGGCAGGGAGATTTGCTAGAGCTGCTCGGGAGGATTTAAACTAGTAAAGTAGGGGGGTGGGACCCAGGGAGATAGTGAGGAAAGAGATCAATCTGAGACTAGTACAATTGAGAACAGAAGTGAGTCAAACAGTCAGGGCAGGCAAGGACAAGGTAGGACTAATAAATTAAACTGCATTTATTTCAATGCAAGGGGACTAACAAGGAAGGCAGATGAACTCAGGGCATGGTTAGGAACATGGGACTGGGATATCATAGCGATTACAGAGACATGGCTCAGGGATGGGCAGGACTGGCAGCTTAATGTTCCAGGATACAGATGCTACAGGAAGGATAAAAAGGGAGGCAAGAGGGGGGGGTTGGCATTTTTGATAAGGGATAGCATTACAGCTGTGCTGAGGAAGGATATTCCTGGAAATACACCAAGGGATGTTATTTGGGTGGAACTGAGAAATAAGAAAGGGATGATAACCTTATTGGGATTGTATTATAGACCCCCCAATAGTCAGAGGGAAATTGAGAAACAAACTTGTAAGGAGATCTCAGCTATTTGTAAGAATAATAGGGTGGTTATGGTAGGGGATTTTAACTTTCCAAACGTAGACTGGGACTGCCAAAGTGTTAAGGGGTTAGATGGAGAGGAATTTGTTAAGTGTGTACAAGACAATTTTCTGATTCAGTATGTGGATGTACCTACTAGAGAAGATGAAAAACTTGACTTACTCTTGGAAAATAAGGCAGGGCAGGTGACTGGGGTGTCAGTGGGGGAGCACTTTGGGGCCAGTGACCATAATTCTATTAGATTTAAAATAATGATGGAAAAGGATAGACCAAATCTAAAAGTTCTAAATTGGAGAAAGGCCAACTTTGACGGTATTAGGCAAGAACTTTCGAAAGCTGATTAGAGGCAGACGTTCGCAGGTAGAGGGATGGCTGGAAAATGGGAAGCCTTCAGAAATGAGATAACGAGAATCCAGAGAAAGTATATTCCTGTTAGGGTGAAAGGAAAGGCTGGTAGGTATAGGGAATGCTGGATGACTAAAGAAATTGAGGGTTTAGTTAAGAAAAAGGAAGCATATGTTAGGTATAGACAGGATAGATTGAGCGAATCCTTAGAAGAGTATAAAGGCAATAGGAGTATACTTAAGAGGGAAATCAGGAGGGCAAAAAGGGGACATGAGATAGCTTTGGTAAATAGAATTAAGGAGAATCCAAAGAGTTTTTACAAATACATTAATGACAAAAGGATAACTACGGAAAGAATAGAGCTCCTCAAAGTAGAGCAAGGCGGCCTTTGTGTGGAGCTGCAGAAAATGGGGGAGATACTAAATGAGTATTTTGCATCAGTATATACTGTGGAAAAGGTTATGGAAGATATAGACTGTAGGGAAATATATGGTAACATCTTGCAAAATGTCCAGATTACAGAGGAGGAAGTGCTGGATGTCTTGAAATGCATGAAAGTGGATAAATCCCCAGGACCTGATCGGGCGTACCCTAGAACTCTGTGGAAAGCTACAGAAGTGATTGCTGGGCCTCTTGCTGAGATATTTGTATCATCAATAGTCACAGATGAGGTGCCGGAAGACTGGAGGTTGGCAAACATGGTGCCACTGTTTAAGAAGGGTGGTAAGGACAAGCCAGGGAACTATAGACTGGTGAGCCTGACGTCGGTGATGGGCAAGTTGTTGGAGGGAATCCTGAGGGACAGGATGTACGTGTACTTGGAAAGGCAAGAACTGATTAGGGATAGTCAACATGGTTTTGTGTGTAGGGAATCATGTCTCACAAACTTGGTTGAGTTTTTTGATGAAGTAACAAAGAGGATTGATGAGGGCAGAGTGGTAGATGTGATCTATATGGACTTCAGTAAGGCGTTTGACAAGGTTCCCCTTAGGAGACTGATTAGCAAGGTTAGATCTCACAGAATACAGGGAGAATTAGCCATTTGGATACAGAACTGGCTCAAAGGTAGAAGACAAGGGTGGTGGATTGCTTTTCAGACTGGAGGCCTGTGACCAGTGGAATGCCACAAGGATCGGTGCTGGGTCCACAAATTGTTTTCATTTACATAAATGATTTTCATGTGCGCATAAGGGGTACAGTTACTAAGTTTGCAGATGACACCAAAATTGGAGGTGTAGTGGGCAGCAAAGAGGTTACAACAGGATCTGGACCAGATGGGCCAATGGGCTGAGAAGTGGCAGATGGAATATAATTCAGATAAATATGAGGTGCTGCATTTTGGGAAAGCTGTACAGGACATTGGTTAGGCCACTGTTGGAATATTGCATGCAATTCTGGTCTCCTTGTTATCGGAAATATGTTGTGAAACTTGAAAGGGTTCAGAAAAGATTTACAAGGATGTTGCCAGGGTTGGAGGATTTGAGCTATAGGGAAAGGTAAACAGGCTGGGGCTGTTTCCCTGGAGCGTCGGAGGCTGAGGGGTGACCTTATAGAGGTTTACAAAATTGAGGAGCATGGATAGGGTAAATAGGCAAAATCTTTTCCTTGGAGTCAGGGAGTTCAGAACTAGAGGGCATAGGTTTAAAGTGAGAGGGGAAAGATATAAAAGAGACCTAAGGAGCAACTTTTTCACACAGAGGGTGGTACGTGTATGGAATGAGCTGCCAGAGGAAGTGGTGGCGGCTGGTACAATCGCAACATTTAAGAGGTATTTGAATGGGTATATGAATAGGAAGGGTTTGGAGGGATATGGGCCGGGTGCTGGCAGGTGAGACTAGATTGAGTTGGGATATCTTGTTAGCATGAACGGGTTGGACCGAAGGGTCTGTTTCCATGCTGTACATCTCTGTGACTCTATGACTGTTTGACACTGAGATGCAGGGGGTGGGAGGCAGGTGGTCTAGGTGATTTGCAAAACATTAGAGAAATAACTCCTCAGAGGCCAATATCCCATCACCAAGTCACCCTTTATATACATGTGGAAAGTCCTTGACACTGGTCCAGCTCTCTCAGAGCCAGCTCTCAGAATGAGAGTATTTCTGACACCCTGTTTTTATCTTCAGCCAGGGCTCCTTGATTGGACCAGAATAACAACTCCAATCAAGATATTCATATTCAATGAGGTCCACCTGGCTGACCTTGTTACAATCATTACAATTAGTATGCAGGTACAGCAAGTAGTTAGGAAGGCTTATAGAATGCTATAATTTACCACAAAATCATTGAATTCAAAAGTAGAGAGATTGTACTTCAGTTATACAAGGCATTAGTGAAAATATAACTGGAGTACTGTGTACATTGTTGGTCAGCTTATTTCAGGAAAGGTGTACATATGTTGGAGACAAATCTAATAATCCAATACCTCAAATAAAAGTGTTGCCTTATGATGAAAAGTTGGACAGTTTAGGCTTGTATTAGTTAGAGTTTAGAAGAGATGACTTGGTTGAAACATAAAGGAAACTGAGGAATGTTGACAAGATGTGTGTGGAGAGGGTATTTCTTATACTTCTTATTGTGGGAGAATCTAGACTAAGGCATCATCATTTTAAAATCCGGGGTTGTCTATTTAAAATGGTGATGAAATGAAATGTTTGGTTTTTCTCAGGTAGTCATGAGTCTTTGAAACTCTCCTCCTGAAAATATGGTAGAAGAAAAGTTCTTGAATATTTTTAAGGCAGAAGTGGATACATCCTTTTTAAGCAAAGTAAGCAGGAATGTGGATTTCAGGTTGTAATCAGATCTGCTGTGATCTCATCAAATGGTGGAGCAGGCCTGAGGAGCTGAATGGCCTACTCCTGCTCCTAATTCATATGTACATACGTTTGGATGAATATGCAGAATGCTGAATCATGACTGTGCAGAATATTACACTGTGATTGTGCAAAATGTGAAACTGAGACTGTGTAGAATATCACCCCCATAACTGTGTAGAATGTGAAAGCACGACAGTGCAGAATGTCACATGAACACTGTGCAGAACGTGAAACCATGACTGTGCAGAGCGTCACACCGCGGCTGTGCAGAATGTCACACTGCGGCTGTGCAGAATGTCACACCATGACTGTGCAGAATGTGAACATATTACCGTGCAGAATGTCATGCCATGACTGTGGGCAAATTGTGTGACTGTGTGTGATGTCACATAATGACTGCGCAGAATAGCACATCATGACAGATGTGATACATGTTGCACCATAACTATACAAAAGGTCCCACTGGGTCTGTGAGGGGTATTGCACCGTAACTGTGCAAAATGTCAAATTGTGACAGTGTAAAATGTTGTACAACCACGATTTTACAAATGTCAAATCATGACTATGTAAATGTTTGCACTGTAACTGTGCAAAATGTTTCATTGTGATTTTTCACGATCTCACACTGCAACTGGATACTGTCATTTCACCAACAAAGAACCACAAATCATTCCTGAGCTATAACATATTTTTATCTTGACTGAAGAAATGCAGTGAGACAGTCACTGCTCTGATGAGTTCTATTGATTTCCTGGAATCTTGCTTCCTTGCTTCATTTAAAGTAGTCCCAGAGTGCTCTGCATGCTTAAGTGAACATATGCATCTACGATTTTGTTTCTTCTCTTCTCCTCTCCCATGTGAATGGTTACATGTTGCCAGTTTGTCAAATACAACAGAAAGGTCTGAATTGGACATGGGTGTTTCACAAGAATTGCCTGCCTTTCAAGGAATAATACTGACTAATGTGCAGTTGATTTCGACATACAAAACAGACTTTAAATGAAGAAGGAAGGGAAGAAAGAACTCACATGTAGACACTTAAAAATCACACAACACCAGGTTATAGTCCAACAGGTTTAATCGGAGTGCTGCTCCTTCATCAGGTGGCTGTGTGATTTTTAACTTTGTACACCCCAGTCTAACACCAGCATCTCCAAATCATTACATTTAGACAACATTTTTCATTACCTCAGGATATTACAACATGCATTACACAATTAAGTATGTTTGAAGTGCAGTCACTGTTGTAATATAGAAAATGTAGTAGACTATTTGTGCACAGCAGGTCCCTAAAACAGCAATGTGACAAAGAGCAGAAAATCTTCGTTTAGCTGTTGGTTGAAAAATAAATATTGATCAGGAGATAGGTAATAGTTTTCCTGTTCATCTTCAAAGTAATGACGTGGATTAGTTTACATTCACCTAATAGAACAGATGTATCCATAAATGACCATCAATTCAAAATGCCCTCTGGCTCAGTGAATGGGACAAGACCCTCATCATCGTCTGATGAGATCAGTTGGGGTCTGTTATCCAGCTGCAGGATAACAATTCTTAACAGTTAGGAGATTGATAGAGTAATTACACTGAGAAAAGTATACTTTAATACACAGAATTTCTGAACTTAAGTGGCATTTTTTAAAAAGAAATTAACATTGCCTGAATTATCTAGCCTCCAGTGATGGTTTACTTAAATAGCAGAATAACCTCTCAGACAAGGTTTAATAAATAAATGTTAGGTTACTCCAGACAGATCCTTAATATATAATCCCTTTGAAAATATCAAGAGAAATCATGCTGAACCTAATTCAAGGAAAACAAAATTAAAGTCATCTTTTTATCAAGTTAGCTGATGTTACTCAGCCAGTCCTATGAGTTAGATGTCCTTTAGTGTGCCTGCTCCAGATGATCAGTAGCGAGTGGCGGATGAGGGAAAATCCACTCACCAACAGCTGGTGAAGTTAGATTACTGTCAACTATGATGTGTTCCACACACCTACTGGAGGAGTTAAGAAATTAAACTGAAAGGCTAAACTGGTCTACTTTATTATGGAATGCATATTAACAATGAACCTAAGATTTATTTCTAGACCCTGATCTAACTATTGATTTGTTATCTATTTGGTAATGAATGGAGCATCGAGGATGTCACTGAGCAGCTGGATGACAATTTATTCAATGTATTAGATGTGAAGTAAAAGCCCTTTTATGCATTAACAGCGTGCACTTTGTCTTAGTTTCCATACAATAAATACAGAAACCATTCAGCCCACCTTACTGGTGTAAGATCTTTGAATGAGCAATTCAATTAACCCATCTCTTGTTCTCCCTCCATAGCCCTTAAGATGCAACATGGGACTGGCTTGAATAGAATTAAGCCCTTTTCCCCCAATAAATACAGTAGACAAAACTTGTTCCCATTCTGTGATTATAATAAAGGTTCGTTCACAACTACAATCTACTCACTATCACATTTCTCGTGAATCACAGATTCATACAAACTCTTTATTTATCTTCCAATTAAGCATAGCAAATATCATTGTTACCAAGAGAGGGACTACACTGGGGATTAATACTGCACTGAATGTTAGGCACTGAATGTTATAAAGCAGTCAGCTCACAATCATAAACAATAATAAAATAAACAATGAGGTTTTCAGCTCCAACAAACATCAGAAGAATTTTATATTTTTATACATTCCACCATCACCCTCTCTCCAACCTACCTGCTATCTGAAGGTAGGGCGCATCCCACAGACTCTATCATCTCTGTCACAAATGCAGTGTCAGCTCAGTGAGAGGCTCAGTGAGTAGTACTCTTCCCTCTGTGTTAATAGTCCAGGGTTCACAGTTTGACTCCAGAGAATTAAGCACAATAACGAAACAGATATTCCAGTACAATAACAAGGGTGTGCTACATTGTCAGAAATGGCTTATTTTGGATGAGATATTAAACCAGGGCCCCATTCCATCTGTCTTCTCAGGCTGATGCAAAAGAGACCATTGCATTATTCTGAAGCAGAGGAGAGGAGTTCTTCCTAACGCTCTCACCAATATTTATGCCTCAACTAACATCTAAAGAAATTAACTGATCATTTATTTCTTGGAGGTTTTTGGGTTTTGCTGCACGTAAATTGGCAGCTGAGTTTCCTACGTTACAACATTGATAACATTTGTAAATGAGTTTTGCAACATAATGAGGTCATGGAGAACACAGGTTCTTTATTTCATTGATTTGCTTAACTACTAATTCACATGATATTTGCTCTTAATTCTGGGACTTTAGTTATTTTTATCTGTAGTGAAAATGTCAATGGAGCACAATCAGAATCTGGTATCTAGATCTGGATTATAAAATTAGCTAAATTTATAAAATCATAAAAGTTACAACACACATTCAAACTGTCTGGACAATGCTGAAAGTTATTCTTTTTTTCATATCTTTATCCCAATCAAATTCCATATCTGTGGCCTCACTCCTCCCATTTGTGCCAATGTCTTCCTGTGAGGAAATGTGAATCGATGAAAACTAATCAATCCTTGGCTTGTTTCTCAAGGTGTCCTCCATATGTGTCAGAAAGTTAATCGGCATTGAAGGAAGCAATGGTATGACCTAACATGTTCTCACCTGACCTTCATATGCATTTTTAATGCGTCACCTCAAAACTCACTCAGAATATGAAAACTACTCAGCCGACAGGCAACACCTTTTCAACTTGAAAACTATACCAATAAAAGAAAGCAATCAATGAGTCAAGTCATTTATTCAGCAGGCAAGGTTTGCTTGTTTTTTTTTTCAGATTCACAGAGTATTGATCCATACTATTGATTCATAAAACCTGCTCACTGATGTCCAGTTTGAGCTCCACCAGAGCCACTCAGCTCCTGACCTCATTACAGCCTTGGGTTCAATCATGGACAAAAAAGTGAATTACAGAGATGAGTGAAAGTGAGAGATCTTGACATCAAGGCCTCATTTGACCAAGTGTAGCATCAAGGAACCCTAGTAAAATTGAAATCAATCAGTAACGGGCGCAATACCTGGCACATAGGAAGATGGTTGTGGTTGTTGGAAGTGAGTTATTTCAGCTCAAAGGCTTCTCTGCAGGAGCTCTTCAGGGTAATGTCCTAGGCCAAATGATCTTCAGCTGCTTCATCACTGACATTTTCTCCATCATAAGGTCAAAAGTGGGGATGTTTGCCCATGATTGCACAACATTCAGCACCATTCGAGACTCCTGAGATACTGAAACAGTACATGTTGAAATGCATCAAGATCTGGACGATATCCTGGTTATGGACAAGTAATAAATGTGCAACACAAAAGCCAGGCAATGAGATCTCCAATAAGAGACAATCTAACCACTGCCCCTTGAGATTCAATGTTACCATCACTGAAGATCCCACTATCTTGGAGGTTACCATTGACCACAAACTCAATTGGACTCGCCACATAAACATATGACTACAAGAGCAGGTCAGAGGTTGGGAGTACTGTGGTAAGTAACTCTCCTTCTGACTCCCCAAGCCTGTCCACCATCTACAAGGCACAAGTCAAGAATGTGATGGAATTCTCCCCACTTGCCTAGATGGTTGCATCTCCAACAACACTCAAGAAGCTTGACACCATCCAGGACAAAGCAGCCCACTTGATTAGCACCACATCCACAAGCATCCACTCTCTCCACCACCAAAGCACAGTGGCAGCAGTACTATCTACAAGATGCAGTACAGAAATTTACCAAAGATGCTTAAACAGCACCCTCCAAACCCACAACCACTTACATCTAGAAGGACAAGGGCAGCAGTTAAATGGAACGTCACCACCTGAAAGTTCCCCTCAAATCAGTCATCATCCTGACGTGGAAATATGTCACTGTTCCTTCACTGTCGCTGGGTCAAAATCCTGGAATATCCCCCTTTCTTCGGGCATTGTGGGTCAACCTACAACACATTGACTGCAGTGATTCAAAAAGGCAGCTCAGCACCAACTTCTCAAAGACAACTAGGTTGAACAATAAATGCTGGCCAGCCAGCGAATCCCAAGTCCCACAAATTAATAAAAAAATTGCCTTACAATTTGCAAATGCCACATTTATTCTCATCAAATGCTATATTTCAGGTGATAAGAGAAGAAAATTCAAACTTCTTTTCATTTGAAGCATCCACTGTAGTTTCCAACAGAAATGAAATATCAGGCCAAGCTGTGTAAATCAAGGCGGTCCAAAAATTTCTTCAATGTCAATGAAGTTAACTGAGACAATTCAGAACAATGGGAGAACTTCTGCTCCAGCATAAGTCTCTATTGGAGTGAGGGATTAAGAAAACCCACATACCCACTCCTGATTAATATGCATATTCCTCTTGTTCATTCAGAAATTTTCACTACCTCATTTATATGTTTTGTATGTATATATACATAATACAGAATTGTACATCTTGGAAACAGGGAGAAAGTCGAGATGGCAGATGCTGGAATGTCAAAGTTGAAAAGTGTGGCACTAGAAAAGCACAGCAGATCAGGCAGTATCCAAGGAGCAGGAGAGTTGACATTTCAGGCATAAGCCCATTCATGATTGAGGACTTATGCCCAAAACGTTGACTCTTCTGCATCTTGAATACAAAGTCTAAATGGACTTTGTCAGTGTTTATCCAAAAAAAAACTCCCTTTAAAACTACTTCACCTTATGCTATCAACAAATCCTTTTATTCTTTTTTTCTCTTGCACTTATTTGGCTTCCCCTTATCTGCATTTTTAATTATATCAATGAGAAATGCAGCACACACCACAGAGGTAACAACCCGCAAGAAGCAACCTGCAATGCTGTTTACTTCAAGGGAATCAATGTAAATTTGAGGAGTGCCATTTAAAGCACTGCTACATTATAAGTTTTACTTCCCCTTGATGTTAAGTAGCTAAGTTGTTTCGAGCTTAACTTGACCTATTGTGTTGTAAACCTTTGGTTCAATGGCCTATGATTCTTGGCCAAGACAGTTTTTAAGAGCTTTCAATAGAGAAGGACAATTGGTTCATTAGTTCAGCATTTAAACTTTATGCACTCTATAAAACCTGAAGAGACGAGTAGCTAGTAAACTTCTGCTGCACAATAAGCACAGCTTCTGGCTCTACCATGTGTTGCACAATGTTACCAGAATAAGAAGACCTAATGGCTCGTGTTGGATTATTATGCCCGTCACAAATAGTGACTAAATGTAGAAGCTCTACAAGGTCCACTACTCCTTTGAAAGCTTATTTACTTTGTGATAATCCTCCTGACTAGGCCTATGATCAGTGTGGCTCAACAGTGTACTTAGTGACATTAGCAATGATCGTACAATCTTTTCCCCCTCTATTTCCCTTCATTCCACTCCTATGCATGGTGAAGGTATCATTCATTTCAACTGTTGTACACATTGACAGTATATTGTTTCAATATTTTAATGGCCCATCTGCTCTGCCTTAGTATGTTTTACATATCATTGTAATAAACACACACACACAAACACGTGTAGCAAATTTATCATTGCTGTCAATCATGTCTCAATTGGTGGTACTTTTACCACAAAGTCCAGAATGTTGTAGGAGCATTGATCTAGGCTGATGTTTCAGTTTAATAATGAGGGAATGAAAACTAAATTTACCAGTTTAGAAGGTTTACAGGATGGGTAGAGAAAATTGTAGAAGGGTGAAATAGCCTTACTGAATAGAAACAAAATCATTTAAATGGTGGGGGGAATAAGGGGAAACCATCCAATGGGCACCATGTGAGTGGAACTGAAAAACAATAAAGAACCTAAAACTCTTATAGGTGATGTGTATAGATGCCCTGGTAGTAGTGTGAAGTGCCAGATTGTATAAATACAGAAATTATGCAAGTACATAACAAAGGCAGTGTAATATTAATGGGGGAGGGAAAAGCTTCACCACAGAAAAACTGCCTTGCACAACCACAGGGATAAGGCACAGCATAAAACTAAAAGGAAGAGCTTACAAAAATGCAAAAGAAAAGCACAAATCATGTCAAATAGGAAAGATACAAAGACCAGCAAAGGGCCACACACCAGTTTATATGAGCAACTAAAAGGGATTATGCAAGGAAACTTGCAACAAGCACTAAAATCAATAAGGAATTGTATTTACATAAAGGGAAAGTGGGTGGTCAGGAGCAATGTTGGTCCACTAAAAACTGAAAGTGGGGATATTGCCAGTGACTATGGGGAAATGGCAGACATGTTGAATAATTACTTTGCTTCTGCATTCACAGCAGAAAATGAGGATAGCTTACTGGAAATCTCAAGGAAATTAACTGTGGATCCAGGACAGGAATTAAATAAAACTAACGTAAGTAAAACACCAATAAAAAGAAAATTAATAGAATTAAAGAGTGACAAACCCCGAGGACCTGACAGTTTCCTTCAACGGGTGTTGAAGAGCACATCATAGATGCCCTAAGTATAATCTTTTAGAGTTCTGTAGATTCAGGAGATATCCCTCCAGATTGGAAATGTTTTACATGTCACGCCACTTTTTTAAAATGGTAAAAGAGAAAAACCAATGAGTTACGGATCAGTTAGCCTAACTTCTGGAGTGGGGAAATTGGAGTACATAATCAAGGATAAGGTAACTATTATTTGGAAATTTTTAGTTAATCAGGAAGAGCTGAATTCATGACAAGTAAGTCATTCCTGACAAACCTCATTGAATTTTTTTGAAGACATTACTAAGACAGGGAAATGTCAATGGGTGTTGTTTATTTGGACTTCCATATAAGGCATTTGATAATATCCCACAAAACAGAGTGCTAACTAAGGTAGATGCCCACAGAATTGAGGGCAAATTCCTGACACAGCTGGGAAATTGATTGAGTGGCAGGTGATGGAAAGTAGAGATAACTGGTAGGTAGAACCAAGGTCACCTTGCATGTTGAGCAGGAAGCAATTCTATGATTCTGCAAGGCGCGCTCTGTGCCACTTACATTACGGGTGAAAGTAGAGACATAAATTAGAAGATTGGAAAGCTAAGGAATCATCAAACTAGTCCAGTTTGTGGATTGGGCAGCACCAGTCATACTGATTGTGAAGCCTGACAGGCTTTGTGGGGATTTTAAATAAACGGTAAACCAGTTTCACAGCTGTATAATTGCACAATCCCTTGGATAGAGGATTTATATGCAACAAGCTGGCAGGAGGGCTGCCCTTCACAAAGCTGAATATGAGCCAGTTATACTTGCAACTGCAGTTTGATGAGGATTCCCAGAAGTATGCTACAATTAATAAGATATGGGATTGTACCAATATAAAGGACTGACATTTGGGATATTGTCATCCTGTAAAGTGTTGGCACACTATGATTCCAAGTGGGATCTGGTATTGACATGCAAAGCCTCCTGTATGGCAACAGGGCAGTATTAGCTTATAGGTGGCCCAAAGGAGAGGAACGCCAAACAGCATATGCATCCCAGACTTTGGCCAATGTAGAGCGTAAAAATGTCCAGAGAGAGAAGGTTTGGCAGTCATATTTGAAGTCAAGAAATTTCACCAATACCTTTACAGATGTAAAGTTGTAATAATAATGGACCACAAACCCCTGCTAAGTCTACTTAAAGAGGACAAGGTAGTGCCTCCAATAGCTTCAACATACAGCAAAGGAGGACCGAGTAACTGATAAGGACAGAGATCATAGAATATGAATGCAATCTATGAATAAATATAAAAAATGGACTGTCAAAGCTTCTGCAGGTATCTAAAAAAGAAACATAGGACTGAGGTGAGTGAGAGTCCATTACAGGCAGACCCAGGAGTATTTATAATGGGAAATAAAGACATGGGCGAAGAAGCTAAATGACTACTTTGTGTCTGTTTTCACTGAGGAAGATACAAGTAATCTTCCAGAATGCAGAGATCTGAGTAGAGAGAATGAGGAATTGAAGGATATTAGAATTAAGATGAAGACTGAATTGGAGATATTAATGGGGCTGAAAGTACCTAGGAGCTGATATTGTACATTCCTAAGTAACCCTATTGCAGTCAATGCCTTTGCTACTCATCTTCCAAAATTCTATACATTCTGGAATTGTTCCTGTAGATTGAAAATTAGCAAATATCATTACATTAGCTAAGAAGCAAGCATGAGAGAAAACAGATACCTACAGACCTCTTAGTTTTACATCAGTGGTAGGAAACATGTTAGAATTTTTTTTATTTTGATTGTGAGATATTACTGGTGGGCATTACTAGTTGGGCCAGCGTTTATTGCCCTTCTCACATGGCACTTGAACTACATGCCTTGACAGGGTCAGTTCAGAGGGCAATTAAGAATCAACCCATCCTATGGGTTTGGATCACATGTCAGCAAGGCAAGGATGGAAGATTTCCTTCCCTAAATAACAAGCGTAAATCAGATGGGTTTTACAATAATTGGTAGTGGCATCCTGGTCGCTATTAGGTTACCTTTTTTAATTCTAGATTTTCATTGACTCAAATTTCGTCATCTGCTCTGGTAGAATTTGAACCCAAAGCATTAGCTTGGATCTCTGGATTAGATGTCCTATGATACCATTACTCTACTGACATTTGGATCATAATGATTTAGACTGGCATATGGCAGCATGGACTTGTAAATGAGAACTTGTTAGAGATTTTTGAGGACACCACTAATAAACTTGATAAAGGGTAGTCAATAGGTATACTTTACTTGGATTTTCAGTCAGTTTTTGATAAAATTCCACATAAGAAATTGGTTAGCAAAATTGAGCACACAGGACAGGAGGTAATGATTGGTCAACAAGCAGAAAACAAAAAATAGGAATAAATGAGTCGTTCCCACATTTCCATACTATGACTAGTGAGTGCCACAAGGATCAATACTTGAGCCCGAGCTGTTCACAATATGATTTGGAGGTGAGGACCAAATTTAATTTCTCAAATTTGCAAATCAAACAATGCTAAGCAAGAATGTGTGTTTTGAGGAAAATATAGAAACTTCAGGAAGACTTGGAGAAGCTTAGTGACTAGACATGACAGACTGAATATAACGTAGAAAAATATGAGGCTATCCACTTTGGTAGGAGGAGCAGATGTACTAATTATTTTTAGGTGGTAAGAAGTTAGAAAATGTAGATATACAAAGGGACTTATGAGTCCTTGTTAATAAGTCATTGAAGGTTAACATGCAAGTACAACAAACTATTAGGAAAGCTAATGTCATGTTAGCGTTTATTGCAAGAGAATTGAAGTAAAGGAGTTGGAAAGTATTGCTTCAATGGTACAAGAACTTGGCAAAACCACACCTGGAGTACCGTGTGCAATTCTGGGCTCCTTACCTTAGGAAAAATATTATTGCAAGAGAGTGATTGCAATGAAGTTTTACCAGATTTGTTCCCAGGATAGCATGATTGTGCATGAAGAGAAATTATAATCTGTAATTGAGGTGTAATCTCACAGAAACCTACAAAATACCTAAAGGGATAGATAAGGTAGATGTTCCCCCTGTTGGTAAGTCTAGAATCTGTGGACTTGACTTCAAAATAAGTGGATGTCACTTCGGACTAACATGGTTTTTTTTTTATTCAGAGATTTATGAATCTTTGGAATTCTCCACTCCAGAAAGCTGTGGAAGCCTACTCCTTGATGCACACGTTTAAAGCAGAGATTGGTTGATTTCTGATTGTCAATGGAGTAAGAAGTTATGGGGATAGTATGAGTAAAATGAATTGAAGCTTTTGATCAGCAATGACAAAGCATGTTCAATGGCTGAATGGCCTACTCTTGTTCCTAAAAGTATTATCTGCATATTGAAGCTCTATGATTGAAGTTAAAATTGCCTTGGTTTTCATTTGAAGGCGGCATAGATTGAACCATTTCCTATTTGATATGTAGATTATGACCACACCTGTGGCACATTTGCTGGATGTGAGGTGTAATACTGCAATGAAGAAAAAGGAGAAGAGAATTCAATGGCCTTACTTGACCACAGCTTTCACTGTGAAGGGTTGATTACTTGAGTATGAGCATTTCTGTAGCTCCAAAACATTCTTGAATTAACAATTTCCTTGCACCCTGTCCATCTTTTCTCACAATTTTTCATTGGACACTGGACTGATTATTTTGATTTATTTAAAAATAAGCAAAGGTTAACTTACTATAGAGTTCAGGTAAGCAGTGGATTAGAGGAAGGAAACACTTAATCATTACTGCTTATTACTGGCATATGAGTACAAGTGTACTCACTGCTTGCATCTTCTCTTAAATCTTTAGCATTCAAGTTAAAGTTTAATCCTTCAATGCCAAAGGATAATTATTCTGTCCTGGGTTGACAACCACAGAAAAGACAAGTTCTTTTTTTTGCTATTTGTGGGCATTGCTGGCAGAAATCAACATTTATTTTAACTCCTAGAATTAAGTGGCTGACCAGATCACTGGAAAAGGAGAGTTTAAAAGTCACAAAGAGATCTTGACCAATTGGGTCAATAGGCTGAGTTTGAATAAATGTGAGATATTGCATTTTGGCAAAATAAACAAGGGCAGTATTTATACAATTAATAGTAGGGCCCTGGGCAGTGTTGTAGAACAGAGAGATTAGGGATTCAGGTACACAATTCTTTGAAATTTGCATCACAGGTAGACAAGGTGGCCAAAAAGGCATTTAGCGTACTCGTCTTCATTGTTCAGACCTTTGAGTTTAAGAGTTGGGATGTCATGTTGAGATTGTACAGGACCATTGGTGAGGCCTCTTCTGGAATACTGTGTACAGTTCTGTTTACCCTGTTCAGAAAAGATTTATCAAGATACTGCCAGGAATGGAGGATTTAAGTTATAAAATAGGCTGGACAGGCTGGGACTTATTTCTTTCAAACGTAGGAAGTTGGGGGTGACCTTGTTAGAGGTTTATAAAATAATGAGGGGCAAATAATAAGGTGATTAGCAAGAGTCTTTTGCCTAGGGCAGGGGAGTTCAAAACTAGTGGCCATTGTTTCATTGGGTACCTGTTCTTTTTGAATACACTGTATAGGTGATTTTCCTCTGCTCTCCGTAGTTCCTCTGTGCTGTAGTGTGTGGTAGCTCATTGAAACGATGTTCTATTGCAGCTTCATTTGTGGATGTTGGGATGATTGTTTCTGTAGTTCAGTATTTGGTCCATATGTGTTGTTTTCCTATAGACGCTGGTTTGAATTTCCCCATTGGTTGTTCGTTCTACTGCAACATTTGTTGTTGCTTTCCTCCTCTTTAGTGAATTTTAAACCAGTAAGGGTATTATTGATGGTCTTGAAGGTTTTGTCTAATTTGTTTTGCTTAGTGATGACATAAGGTGTCATCCATGTAGCGGACCCAAAATTTGGGTCGGATGGTTGGCAGACCTGTTTGTTTGTATGCACAGAGACTGCAGCACAGAGAAACTACAAAAAGCAGAGGAAAATCAGCTACACAATGTATTCAAAAAGAACAGGTACACAATGAACACAGTCTGCCAATTTCTCAGCAACAAACCCAAACAAGCAGACAAAACACGTCCAGAAACCCTAGCCACTCTCCCCCACAGCAAAGACATCTCGGAAATGACTGCCAGACTACTCAGACCTCTTGGCATCATGGTAGACCACACACCCACCAACGCACTAAAACAGCAGCTAATGAACTTGAAAGACCATATACAGACAACAAGCAAAACTAATGTCATTTGCAAAATACCTTGCAAAAACTGTAATAAACACTACATTAGACAAACAGGCAGAAAACTAGCCACCAGGCTACGTGAACATCAACTAATCACAAAAAAAAGACCCACTCTCACTAATATCTTTACATACAAATGAGGAAGGACACCACTTCGACTGGGACAACACATCCATCCTAGGACAAGCCAAACAAAGACACGTGCGAGAATTCCTACAAGCATGGTATTCCAACTGGAATTCTATTAACAAACACTTGGATCCTATTTACCAGCCGCTGAGAAAAAGAACAGGAAACGACATCACCACAGGAAATGACATCACCAACCCAAAGAAACCCAAACATATAAATAGAAAGCAGGAATTATCAGCAGTGCTTCGCCTGAGGCCCACTGAAGATGTTACCTAGTAGGGTGACAAAACATCTGGAAATGAACATTCCAGCTCAGCAAGCAAATCTACATCCAGAACCTCAACCTGAGCTACAAATCTTTTCAAAACTCGCTGAAACCTAAACATACAAATAAAAAGCAGGCCATGCCACCAGTGCTTCATCTGGAGGCTCACTTATGATATTACTTAGTATGGTGATGAAACGTCTGAAACCGAACCTTTTAGCTCAGCGAGCAAACCTACATCCAGTTCAATGTTTATTTAAACTCACAATCACTGCAGGAATTGTAGCAAAACTTTAATTTGAAATCAGCAATAAAATATCTTTCAGTAGGCAGTGCAAGACTAAGCAAGAGAAAGCTGAAACTTTATTGCTGGAACAGCACAGCAGGTCAGGCAGCATCTAGGGAACAGAAGATTCGACGTTTCGGGCACATGCCCTTCTTCAGGAAAGGGCAAGAGAAAGAAACTGGCGCTATTTGGCATTCAGAGATGCTTTATGTCATTGCAACTGGTGTGAACATAAAACAAATCCCACTCTGACTAATAAATTGAGTGTGTCTACTATCTGCTGACTAGAAGAGTCCTACATAAACATAGCTTTGAATTAATTACCTTGACCAGGTTTTTAGTGGTAACTCGCCCAGGAATCAAAACCGAAACAGACTGGCAACCTCGTTCAAAAAAAGGTTTCCTTTGACTGATGTGACAGGTTAAAAAAAACTCACCCTCGTATAGTATGTGATGCTTGTGAGGCTAATGGAGATTAAAGGCGGATTCAATTTGCATTTAATCATGTCTGATCTCTCTGGATACAACCCCAACTACACTTCAAAAGTACTTCATTTGCTGTAAAGCACTTAGGGACATCCAGAAATCCTGAAAGATGCTATGGATGAACATAAGGTTATTATTTTTTTCTATTTTACAAAGCTAAATATTAGCCAATCAAACTCTTTGGATGCCATTTAGTAACCACAAACATATACCCCTTTAAAAACCATAAAATCATTGACCCATTGTGTATAGACATTAGGAAAGAAAGAACATACATTTATATATTGTCCTGCATGCTGTCTGAACTTGCAACAGTGCTTTATCCTTAATCAAGCATCTTGGAACCATAATCACTGTTGTAGTGTAGGAAACACAGTAACCAATTTGCACAAAGCAAGAACCAATAAACAGTGACTGAAAGATTTTAGCGATGTTGGTTAAGGGATAAATATTGGCAGAACTTTGCAAAAATAAAATCTGATGTGATTAATTATACCCAATGGAGAGGAAAAATGGAGCCTTATTTTAATTCAAAAGGCAGCATTGAAAGAGATGTCAGTCTAGATTATTTGCAGAATCGCTGAAGCAGGATTTGAACCTGTAACCTTCTCCTTCCATGGTTAATCAACTACTAACTGAGCGACAGTTTTCATCTAAGAAGCAATTCCACAGTTGTCCAACATACTGCTGCTGCTTGTAGCTACTCCTGCTAGGGAATCTGCCAGCACAATATGCCACATTCGTCGTCTTCACTTATCACTGTAGCTTGCCTACAACCATGCTGATATCTGTCATTCAACTACACTTAGGTTGGCTCCTCTTTCTGCTGGCCTTGACTTTGTCCCCTAGAAGAGCTCTCCTAAGCTTTTCAGCTTGACAAAATGGCCAAAATATTCTTTTTTCTTCTGTATGTTCTTGTAATTTCACATACCTATTCATATCTCTTTTGGTCTGTGTATAAAATTTTTAATGAATGCTTTAGTATCCACATTGTAAAAACTTCTATTTTCTTCCACAGATCCTTACTTACTTTCCAGGTTTCTGGGACATAAAAAAAGTGGATAGAATGTAGCCCTAGATGAGCTTTCTTAAAAGTTTTCTTGTTAACACAACCTTCATCTTCAAAAATATTTTTGCATATGTGGTGATAGGATTAAAAATGATATCTTCAAACCAGAACATTAAGGGTTAATCACTAAGGGTTAACTGGACATGACAATGAGCAATTGAAATGCAGTGTAAAAGTAAACGGAAAACAGACCTAATGCAAAACTGCCTGTTCTGACTGGAGATGACCAGGTGACCCTAAAATGTCTGTGAGAACTGTCCTGTTGAGCCATCGAATGGAACTACCTGGAAATGTTTTTCTGTATAATGGAATGTTTGGAAAACTACTGAAAGTAAATGATAACAGGAGATGGCAGATTTTATGCAGAATTTGGAGATACCCTGTTAAGGTTTGATAGTGGATTCAATAGGATGTATCAAAACCCCAATGGGTTAAGTGATCCTAATTAACACATTTATAAGCACTAATATACATCACTTATATATGTGATAAATATATTAAGCAGTAAATATGTTAAGCAGTAAACAGCAGTAAATTCTGCATAAAATCTGCCATCTCCTGCTATCCTTTAGACAAAATAGACAATTTTATCTCCTTTTTCAGTGTAATACCATTTCAAACTTCATTCTAATTCATTCAAATGTCCTTCTGACTACTACTGTTTTTTTGTCTTTTTAATGACCATACTCAATCCATCCAGACTTTACTTGATCCAAGATACTTTGTAGGGCTTCATCTGAATCTGAAAGTGTCATCAGTATATTGTAACTTTGTGTTCCAGTTTTCAATTTTTACTCCAGGAACTGCATTGAATTTTCTGAATATATGTTCTGTGTACATATTGAATAATTATGGTGACAGAACATAAATAATATTGTTATCCTTCTCTGTTCACATGAAATCATTTGATTGTTCCTCTTCTAGCACAATGCCCACTATTTGGTTCCAGTATAGACTTTGGATAAATCTTACCTTTTTATTGTTGTCACATCTATTAACTTCAGGTGAAAACACAAACACATTTTCTGTCGATGTTAGACAAGAATGACTTCAATTTGTCTTTTAGTGAACAATTCAATATTATATGCAAAATAATGGCCCTAATTCCAGTGAAAATGATTACTGTCAGTTTGAACCTGCCTCTACCTACATGACTTGCCTGACGCACAATCCTTTGCATCAGGATGCATTTGTAGAATTTGAAATTCTAGTTTAGGATGCAAAAAATTAACAAAGAAAGAAAAAGCAAAAAAGAAGGAAAAGACCGGTCAGTAAGAAAATATGAACAATTACAATCTGCTGCAACAGAGCAATTCAATTTATGTTTGCTTCAAAAAACAGTGTGATTGATTTTTGGAAGATTGCTTTATAAGAAATTAATATCAAAAATCGTAATATGATGTGAAATGGATGGAGGAATAAGTTTGAAGATTCTTTTGCAAAAAGAAGCTGAACTGAAACTTGAAAACATTTGTAGATTGTTAAAGTGTTATTGGGGACCAGCTCCGTGCCAGTGATAAACACAGTGCTGTAAATCCAAAATAACATCAGGGATGTCAGAAACTCAGAACTTGAAAGAGTAACAAATGGGTAACATTTCCAATGGGTACTGTCAATATGAACTTGTCTTTACCAGATTCAATGAGGGGGTGGAATCCAGGAGCTATTCACATCAGCACTCCGTCTCTGTAATTGGAGTATAGTGTTGCACTAGTTCTTTATATGCCAGCTGAAAAAGCAGGAAGTCTATCTGTTGCCAACGCTCTGTTGCACCACACGAAATAGGCTACCTGTTCGCACAATGAACAGAAGTGGTTGAATTTATTTCAATAAATCATTAGTTACATAATTGCCTGCACAGGGAACTTACTGCAAGTTCCAAGGTAAAACGGGAAAAGGGACAAAATCGCTAAGTATTTTGGAAAGATTTCGTTGGAAACGACTTGAGATACGGCTGCCAGGTGCAGGACGTAGCCGTGTGACAGCATTTGCTTTGCAACCTGGATTCATCGGTTCTCACCCAGTTACCTAGCAACCCATACTGTACACCTCTTGCTGCAGAATTATGTGTGAAAAGCAGCTCTCAGAGAAACTGCAGACCCAGTAAGTATGTAAACAACAGGTAGAGAGATTAGGAAAATATTTAGAATGTCTCGTGGAAGCCAGAATTAGAAGGAAGAGTTTGTCTAGAGTGATCATGAACACATCCATTTAAAAAGGGAAACACAACAATCTCAGAACATTTCCTTTCATTAAAACCCGGGTTACGGTTACCTGCAGATACTATCGGTGGATTGAATTCATGAGGGAAGGGAGCCCTGTATTCAGGGATTACTTCTGAATGAAAAATGCAATCATTTACATGTCCAGAAAGATTATAGAATTTCTATAGCGTCATTCAGAACGTCCCAACAGGCTTCAAAACAATACATGAAGTCTATTAGTGTTGTAATCTAGGGAAAAGGGCACGTAGGGTGTAAGAAGTCTATTGACCTCTGGTACTTGCCATTCATTATTTGAAACATTATTTTTTGTTTGCTTAATTGAGAGGAATTTCTTTTACTGTCGCGGTTTCGGTGGTTATGCTCATTCTCAATAACCTTCTCATATCTTGTCAAGTGAAAGTTTTCTTAATATAGATTTTATCGCTTTGATGCAGATGGTTTGCGAGGATGGATTCGAGGCTGCTAACGAGTTTTGCAATGCTCTTGCTGCCGGTCTCCCGCAGCGGACCACCTTGATGGTTTCAGGAAGTCCAAAAGAAAACTGATTAGTGAAGAAGCAGGTCAGTGGCAGGGTCGCATCATTAAAACGGATTACTTGGAGGTCTGGCAGAGAGAAAAGGACAAGTCATTTGTGTAAAGGCCAAGCTTTCAGTTGAATCTTAGACTAAAGGAGAGTCTAAACAATGCTTGTGGAGTGAAGATGGGCCAAGAAGATCCGTGTTTGGATTATGCAAATAAAGTACACACAAATCACAGGTGAAAACGATTAAAAGGGAGAGGAATAGAGAGATGAAAAGAAACGCTTATAAAATGGAGAGAGATAGCTCAGAAACTGAAGCTGTTCGTGACACATTGAGATACAAATAACAAAGTCGCTCAATCCCCAGATCGAAATCAATATTCCATTTCCATAATGTATTTGGTTTTCGTTAAACGGCTTCGATCCTTCCACTTGACTAGAATAGCAGCCCTGCAATCGGGCTAAATTCAACTTGACTGATAATTCGACCAGAGATGTTCAGTGCAACAGGGAGTTTAGAAAAGGTGGACAGAAGTGTCTGCTTCGCCACCCACAATGTCAAAATTATCTTAAAACATTGTACAGTGGTTTTTATTCAAGGAAGAAAAATCTCTTGTTTCTAGATGATGTCGTGCCTAATAGCATCGACACCTCACCATAACTTTAATGATTTCTGGCCGGGCATTCAATGAGCAACTGTACAAAATCTCTGTATTTTAGTCTAGCTGAACGTCCAGTTTGAGCTTTTTTTTCACAAAATGAATCCGTATGTAATCATTTCGAAGCACTTGCTTTCTGATCGCTGCTCCTTCATCCGGTGGTTGACAACCACCTGATGAAGGGGCTGCGCTCCGAAAGCTTGTGCTTTCAAATAAATCTGTTGGACTATAACCTGGTGTTGTGTGATTTTTAACTTTGCACACCCCATTACATCTCCAAATTATGTAACCTTAATAGATTGGAATACATTTACACAATCCAACACCCACACGAAACATTCAATGTTGCCAACAATATTAAGGATTTAACTAAATACTGGCGAAGTCTTTGTCCTCAAACATTACATGTAAATATATTAACTCCATCTCTATCCTGTTTTGAGAGCCTTATCATTGCGGGAGGTCTCTTTAAATAAAGAAAACCATCTTTATGTTATAAATTCTGCAATTCTAAAAACATGTAAACACAGCAAAATTAGACGGCTGTTCAGCCCCTCCATCATGTTTCATCATTCAATTTGAGTAGAAACTGTTTTACCTATATCTCAATTCAACTTTACTATCTTAATTCTGATTTCTTTATTACCCCCTACGTTTTAAACAATTATCAATTTCAGTTTTAACAGTTTCATTTGTCTTCCAAGCACCAAGTTTTTTTTTGCGGAATGAGGTCTTCCACATTTCCATCACCCTTTGGATGAAACAGCATTTCCTGATGAATAGACTACTCATTTTAAGAATTCTTCATTCTCCCATAATAGGAAACTGATTATTTCTATCATTCTTTGAAGTTTCTTGCTATGAAGAACATTTGCCTCTATTAGATCCAAGTGGATGAACATTGCCACAGATTCAATTGTATCTGCCATACTCACTTTGCGTTGTCTAGATCTCTGTAACCTCCTGTTTCCATCTACATAAATCATTACTGCTCCTAAAGTTCATCTGCCTTTTTTGTATTAATATGGTACAGTGTGACAGACGACTCAGCACTCTCTGCTCTAAGGAATAAATATGTGGGTTTGAATTCCAGTCAAAAACCTGGACACATATTTCAGGCGGACACCCCAGCACAGCACTAAGGGCATGACTATATTATTGTAGGTTTCTTATTTTGGATGCCAGGTTAAACTGACATCTCACCTGTTCACTCAGGTGGGAGTAAAATATCCCGAGGCGCTATTTGGAAGAAGTGATAGGAAATCATCCGAGTGTCCTGTCTCATATTTACTCCTCCACCACTATCAACAGAACAGGTAATCTGTTCATTAGCACAATTTTATTTGTGGATTTTGTGTCCAAATAGAATGCAGATTCTTACATTCCAACAACATTCAGCCAGCGCTAGGACATGATAGGCGGAGAGGCTTTTTTTTAATGCTGTACATTTCTATGGTTCTAACTATATTCCAAAGGTACTTATTGTGCGTAAATTGTTTTGGAACGTCCTGGGGTTTACAAATGGCACTATATGAACTCGAGCTTGTACTTTTTTTCCCTGTATATCTTAATATCCGTTGCAATATAGAACATACCGAAAGTATGAAAAAGCTCTCCCAGCTTCATCCTTACTGTTAGGACGGTTAGAAGCTTGGAAAAGTAACCCGTTGTTCTACCGAACATTTACCCAATGGACGCAATTGACTACTCAGTTTCACAGACGAGATTTAGCACTGACCCCAATGAGATTTCACCCTTAGCTGCCTCCCACCCCGCCAATGCCAGTGAAACACTATCAACTTTTTACAACTATCGTGTGTCCGTCTTGACTCATTATGAACAAGTCTCCTGGGAAATGTTCCAAAGGAAATTTATCAAGTCTGATGTCGGTTGACAGTGGACACTAGAGGACACAGTGACTCTTAACGTTAATATCCTAAACTATCTTAAATGTTATTCTGACAAAAATAAAGACGGAGAATTGGTAGCTGTTGAATAGGGATGAGAGTGGTGTGAAAACACGGATTTTCTTTCTTTATTCGGGATGAGGGCGTCATTAGCTAATTGCCCAGAGGGCAGTTAAGAGTCAACCATATTGCTGTGGATCTGGAGTCATATCTAGGGTAAGGATGGCAGATTTTCTTCCCTAAAGGTCATTAGTGAACCAGATTGGTTTTTCTTGACGATCGACAATGGAGTCATGGTCATCATCAGGTTCTTAATTCCTGAACTTTTTAAAATTGAATTCAAATCCCACCATCTGCCTGGCGAGATTCGAACCCAAGTCCCCAGAACATTACCTTGGTCTCTGGATTAACAGTCCATTGATTATACCATAGGCAATTGCCATCTACCGGGACTTCATCTAAAAAGGCTTACTTTAAAATAGGTAACGTTTGCTTCTAAATCAAATCAACAATCAGACTGAGTTAGGAGATTGCCAAATAACCGAAACATTAATTGTTGACTTCAGTACAACAAATCAGATTCTACGTTTTAATATCAGAAGCAAAATGATTGGCCGTAAGTCCTCCATAATGGTCGCACCAACTGCCTTTCACCTACTCTAAGAGTGAAACTGGATTGACTCTGCAGAGTGTGAAACGTTGCCATATCCAGATGTTTTGGCTGTATAATAAAGTCCTGCTGCAGTGGGTGCAAGCAACAGCCAAAGTGGTGGCAGCAGAGGCAGAAGTTCTTGGCCAGGAATGTGGTTAGAGAGCAATCATCTCTATTTGTAGCATCAAGAACGGTAACTCTATCAAAGCCATGGGCAGAGATACCAAACCTTGGGAACAACAGGGAAGAAAGTACTGACTATGATGCTCAAAGAAATGCCAAACTTTCGCGAAAAAAAGGTATCTTAAAACAAGGATGGTCTGCATTTGACGACTTTATGGCATCTTTAAAAACGTTCTCTTCAATTGCAGTTAGTTTGGGTAGCTCCATTGGTGCAAGAAATGCTTCGAAACTGCGCGGTTGCGTTATGCAGGATCGGCCACTTAAGTCTCCAGAGTGAAATTTCTACCTTGACTTTGTGAGATGCCTAAATAATTGCCAAGTAATGCAGAACTTAAACATTGTCGAAGGGAAGACCAGACGACTAAGCTTTTGACTTTGCACTATCAGAACCAGGACCAGAGAAACAGATTTGATCAATCAGAATCTACCTGCTTGGACCGAATCCAAACTGACAGTTAATTGTTCTTGCCGCATCTCCATGGTAATATGGTCCAGTCAATCAACACCCTTTTCTCATTCCTTGTAAAATGGCGTCCCTTTGTTCAAGTCTATTTCTTGCATCCTAATTCTAATGAGTGCAAGATGAAAAACTTTGACTTATTGTCTTGATTTATTAATGTTCAGCTTTCTGAGTGGGGAGGTGCTACATTAAGCCCACACTTAGACCACAACCAAAGCCTGTGCGCATGTGGAAGGAACTCCGGGAGTTTACAATATAGCTAAAATCTCCCTGATTGCATATATTCTTTCTTCCAACTTGTGTTTTACGGAACAATAACTAGTGATTCCAAATGCATTAGTTTGAAAGGACCACGTCTTCATTCACTCCTGGCCTCGAGATAATCCATTTAACTGGAATTACCGAAGGCAAATATATAACCTGAATATAAGCTTATCATGATTCTCACTGACGCTCTCCAAATCGCTTCTTATATAATCAATTGCCACCGAGATCAAATGACTACTTTGAAGGCAAAATTGACAACCACTGCGTACACATCAAGTTTGTAGGTGAAAGCGAGGACTGCAGATGCTGGAGACCAGATTGGAAGAGGTGGTGCTGGAAAAGCACAGCCGGTCAGGCAGCATCCGAGGAGCAAAACGATCCACGTTTCGAGCATAAGCTCTTCATCAGGAACCTTCCTGATAAAGGGCTTATGCTGGAAACGTCGATTTACACAAACATCAATGTCCTTTTCCTTTTCGGTAACGTTGGAATGCTTAGTTTCAGCAGTTCCTGCATTTCTTATCCATACTGGGACCAAATCTAGCGCGTCCCCGTATTGCCTTTCTTATGCCGCACTTCCGCCTGACAGGCCCGTGAATAAAGGTTTACTGGGAACAGGTTGGAATGCCCAGACGGCCAGTAGGCCTAAACTGTCCCTGGTTGGCTCGATTTTAGAGCGGAAAATGTGTTGCTGGTAAAGCACAGCAGGTCAGGAACAGGAGAATCGACGTTTCGGGCATAAGCCCTTTAGAGCAACAGATCTTAGAGCAACAAATGTGAAACAGATTGAAACCGGCTGGAGTTAAAGAGTATAGACACTCGCAAAAGTACATCGCCTGTGTGGATCGGCTGTAACAACTTTGCAAGTCATTTTTTATTTTTCAGTAAAAGTAGGAGATAGAATGCTGGGGAATTCTTAAAACACTCCAACAAATTATTTCATAGTCAACTGGGAGAGTGAGTCGATCATAAAATCACACAGCATAGAAAGAGACCATTCTGCCCATCGTACTGTGTGAAAGGGCTATTATCTAATTACACTCCAGCCCCAGTTCTTTGCACATAGCCCTGCATTTCTACCTTTATACTTTTCTATGAGACCTTCATCCTTTCCTTTCATGCTGTGCATTTCGAATCAGAACACTAGCAGTGTAAGACATGCTCAAAGTGCCCCACCCACACCGTTTCCTTTCATAATCTCTATCCTAGTGCAAATTTAAGCAGTTTCTCCCAACATAAAGTATTTTAAAATTCTTGATAATCCTGGGCACGACTATCAAAACTCCTCTGAACTTTACTACTGTAAAAGAAAACAACTCCAGCTTCCCCAGTATCTCCACATAACTGAGTCCCACCTCCTTCATTTAAATTAAGGGTAAAATGGTTGGGAGCAGCTGCTAATGAGGGAAGAGGGTCCGTTGAATTAGTTACTGCTCAAGCCAGCTTTCTGACGATCTGCAAGTGTCTAAACACTACGCGCAGCTGGAGGTACAATCTTTATAATCAGCAGCACTGTTGTGTAGGATTCAACCTTCAGAAATACAGTTTGATCAGACATTAGGGAATACAGGCAGTCTCGACAGTGCACAGGAAGAACCTCTCATTTCATTGAAATTAAACACCTTAAAGTTTCATTCAGAAATATCTGAATACAAAAAGAAAGTCTCCGCAAAAAAATCTTTAACTTACAGCAGTTATAAATGATCGACATTCATGTTATTGATTAACTTGACTGGGAAAGTTAAAGGTTGCCACTTTTACAACCACATTAGTGCAATTGAAGGACGATTGAGTTCAAACATATCTTGAAACATTTTCCTGAAGACCAAGATGAGGCTCATGGCCCCTCTCCTCAGAGTCGCCAGTCTTGTACTTTGTGGGTCTTGACCCTTGTCTCTGTTTCTCAAAACCAAGCCACTATCGGCTTTATTTGAGGATGCCTTGATCCTAGAGAGTGGGCTGAGACCGTTTAAGATGTCTTTAGAATATAGTTTCTAGGAAAACAGATATTTAATCAAAGTTGAATCAACCGCTTCAACATTTCAGGAGGGAGTTAAACTGACATTTAACAGAGAAACCGCTCAGTTAATGAACTATGATGAGAGACCTCATGACCCAGTAGTCTAATAATCGCAATCAATCTCCGAGCATCTATTTTATCGATGACAACATTCAGTACAGCCTTCTTCATTGTGTACCTATGAGTGCGTTCACCAAATAAGCCATAAGGAGATCCTCACCTTAAATGTTGGTGGACTCCATCGTAGTGCCGATATACTTGAAATGGAGAGGTCCGCTTCCTTCAGACACCCCGGCTAACGTCTTGAGTTCTAAGCAGCTTTAGATCTTCTCAACCTGTTGCATACAACAGGGTACCTACCAGAGGCTTTGTCAGGTGCCTAGCCGTCTCTCCCTGGGAGCTTCTGTGAAAACGCACCCTAGGTTTGGACATAATTTTATCCCTATTCAGTCAAGGTTCACAATTGCGGACACGCAGAAGCGCTTTAGTTTGTGCCTTGATCACAGCGTGAGCTCATGTCCCACCGGGCGTGGCACAGGCGTTAGGATTGGACAAACATTGGCCTGCAACAGACCGACAGTGCACCTCAGCTCTGGCCCAGCTCCAAAATCCTGCCTGTCGGAGCTGCTTTTGATGAAGCAACTCCATACAAAAAGGTGGGTCAGTCGGTTGGATTTGTTCAACTGTTTTCAATATTCTGGGCAACAACTGAACACTTGAGCATCTCCACATGCAGCAACTGTAACATTCCCATACCCAGATCGAGCCCTCTCCGTCTCTTTATGAACCCTGAATGCAACACATGCGCTCAAATATAACACTGAGACCATCCCAGCCACAAACACACCAGCTACTTAATGGGTAAAATCGTGAAAATTCCAAGACAGCCCGATCTCAATTTGTCAGAATTTGTGTGGGCGTCGATCCAATTGATCCTGTGCTGATTCACAACATACACACGCATTCCCGTGTATGCTCTCGTTGCTAGTAATATTGAAACATTTAAGAATCCATCACCATCCGCCTTGCAGTTTGAGCAATAGACAAAGCGGTAGGTAGCTTAATGCTGATTCCCACTTATGTAGAGCGAGATTTTAAGAAGATGTTTGTGTCAGTGTCTTCACTATAAGCCAACAGGGGGGATTGGGGAGGTGCCCGTTCTTCATAGAAAGCGAGGCAATGATCAGATTCTAATCAACAACCAAAAAAAAATCTTTTTGGCAATGGTATCGAGATGAATAACGGAATTAACTGGATTCCTGTGACCTGAATATTAAATCTATTGCATGCTATTCACCATTTCAATGAACTGCTTTTTGTAAAAAAAAATTAAGACACCACGTATCGTGATAGTAAAATGCTTCGGTTTGGTTTCAATTAAAGATCACAAACGTAGCCATGAGCCTCTAGGAATGGGGACCACAGAGATTCCTGAATAACCTGGTAAAACACAAAGACCACCATAACACACTGTCAAAACGCACACTGAAGAGAGAATTACTGGAGTGACACAGCACAGGAGACCATTCGGCCCATCGTCCGTGAGCTAGCTCTTTGAAAGAGCCAGTCAATGAGTCTCTTTCTCCTCTCCAACTTCCTTTTAAACGTTATTATAGTGTGCTTCCTGAATATTTCCAAGGAGAACATTCCAGATCATAACTGGCTGGTTTAACAAAAAGTCACCCTCTGGCTATTTTGCCAATTGCCTTCGACTTTTGTTCTATGTCCTGCTAGTGGAAACGTTTCCTTACAAACAGCATGATTTACACGTTCCACTCGTGTATGATTTCCTTAAAGTTGAATGTTTACAGAAAGACTTGTGAAACTACCCAAGTATTACGGAACTGTCAGAGAGCTGGTTAGTCCTGGCTTTCTATAGGTTAGAGTTTGGTGTGTCGTTTTAAGCGATTTTCACTGAAGCAGCAATTATCTGTGATGGGAGACAATGGGGTGATCAGATGCTGGGTACCTAACAGCACCGGTGCTGTGACCGGGCCCTCAGACAAGTGGCCTCGACACGGGACACGTGTCAATAAGGCAATCTTTCCTCACCAATTCTGACCGATAGTTTCTTCCTCTGCTTGAGTTTCATTCTATTGCCTCGAGCACTGCACTCCGCGACTTTCAATTTGATAGACAAACCTCCCACTCACTACTCAACATCTTACTTTAGATTTACAGACTAAGCACTGTCCATCCCTCCAATCGGAACTGCTCCAATACAGCTGGTTCTTCATCCTGGAGTTGTCTAGCCTATTTAGGCCGGGGCAAGGGATCGAGAGATAAAGATCGACACACTACCTGGTTTGGGAGTTTTCCAGTTCTCACCGCTGATCCCAATCGCGTTTTCTTCCTCTGCTTCTCGGATCCTCAGCACCAAGTTTCGCGCAAGAATTATTGAAATTCGTTTAGTGTACTGCATCGATTTTCGCGCATTATCCAAACGCTTGCGAAGCAGAGAATTGCCACCTTTTCACATTTCAGCTTGCCTTCTCAGGAAGGCGAGAGCGAGCGAGGAGACTGCTTGAAGGATTGCACGGGCTGGCAGTCACAGAGATTCGACTCTGCAGAGGCTCTCTCCCTAGACACGGACACCTCTTCCACACATCCGCTTTCTCCGTGTCTCCGCGGGCTGACTTGTTCTCCTGAAGCAAAGGTGCTCAGGGTTCGGGGTTAGCCACTATCGTGTTGGTCTTTGCAGTCTCCGGATTTGTTCTGCTTTCTCTCTCTCTCTGTGCTTCTTTTCAATCCCTGTTTTTGGGAGGGGTTTCTTCACGCTGTCATGATGAAGTCTCTGGTCTTACAGCCCTCTCTTAACCGGCAGCCAGCACTGTCAGGATCGAGTCGAAGTGCTCAGCAATCCCCTGAGCTCCAAGTCCCCCCTAGTGTCCAGAGCACTGGGCCTCGCACAGAAAGACGCATGGCGAATGCTCACAGTGGGGAACCGCTTTCAGATTCTACCGATCGGCTCAGCAGTAGTTCTGCTCTTGTGTCCGGCCAGTCTTGCTTGTAGCACCGGTCACCACAGACCCCTCTCGCATCTTTTTGTTTTCTCGCTCCGCGGAGGCTTTGCTTGTCTTTCTGTCCAATCTCTCCGACTGGAAACCTCCTCCTCCTCAGTTTTATCAGGATACTGGAGCTCGCCTCTTCTGTATCCACCGCACGCTCTCTCTCTCTCTCTCTCCTTCCCTCTCTCACCACCAGTCTTTGCTCAGATACCATGCATACAAAACAGCTGACTCAATCGACAGGATAAATTTGAGAGCACAAGCTAGCATTAGATATTAACAAGCTGGTCTAGGCGAACAAAAGGCTGAAAATCAACAGACTTGCCTTTCCTGGCGAAGAGTTGGTGATAATCTAAATTTCGAACAATGTTAGTGTGTGTACAACTCAATAGCGCTGTGAGCAGCTACTAGGACAGCTACCAGCATGCCACACTGACGTTCCTTTGGATTCGTGAAATAAAGCAGGGACAGAAACCTCCCGGCACAAGTTGACAACAAAGTGAGAAACTTCCCTTTATTGGGGCTTGCTATGTTTACAAAGGAAAACTTCAAATTCACCTGCACCTTCTCATCAATCCAAGATTTAAGATAATCTTTCAAACTTCATAACCCCCTCCTTTCAACCACAGGCACTAACTCGGACTTTAATTATAGCTCGTTCAATCTCCCTGCCTTAATGGCCACTGCTCAGAGACGGTAGCAACAAGGCTGAAACATTTCAATTGACATCGAAATGATCTAATTTACACTGAGTCGCGAATGTTTAAATATTTAAAATAATATGAAAAACCCAAAGTGTCAAAGTGAGAGTCAGTGTGGGCGTTTCCAATGTGCTCACCGAATGGCCTTCGCAATGGGCCTGCACAGTCAGTCTGTGCCATTCAGCACATTCTATTCTTTTCTCTCTGCAATTATAACCTGCCCAGTCCCAGCAATTCATACCAATGCGCTGCAGTAAATTACTTTCATTCAGAGCTGGGTGTCAACGCGTTATTTCCATTAGCTAGTGTGCACACGTCAGCTAGCCCATAATTTATCAGAACTCTATCTTCAAAACCCCGCCTCCTTTCTATCTTTTCCAGAAAAGTGTAACAGGACAAAGAAGCAACATACAGGCCGTTGGAACAAGGTCTTAAATGCCACCTGCTTTCTCAACAAAGTCATGGTAGACTGGGTTTGGACTGAGAACACTGGTTCATTTTATTTGTGCTAGCTAATTGAGAACTGTTAACTGAGAGGTGAGAATCTGAGAAAGAGATCAATTAGAAAGCGGAGGAGACAAAAGGGAAACGGGAGGTAGAGAGGTTTAGAAAGCGGGGGAGGGAGGGGGAGGGAAGCTGATCTCCTGAATGGAATCTATATGACCACTGAAATCACTAGTCTTCAATGAAATCTGATTCGACCCGGTTGAGAGTCGTGTCCAGATTGTTAACAATGGCTTTATTTTTCGCTGGCTTCAGTGAAAATACTTGATTGGTGGGGTGTGCTATTTTCTGTGTTCTGCAATTTACTGTAGAGGGCCCGAATGTTGCATTTATTGCTTTGGGCGTGAGTGGCAGCAAATGTTCCACGCTTGCCAGACACACACTTCCCATGGACAAGGAGGCGGTAGTTGCACACTGTGCTCTCGTGATCGTCACACGTTACATTTTGCTGGGCATAATTACTGCCTTGCTCATAAATCAGTAACTAGGAGACGCCCCTGCTGCTTCCTGGTGTTCCACTGACGAACACAGTTGGCAGCTTATCCCGTTTATCGTCCAAGATACACGTCGTACTCCACGGCTGCTTCATGGGACATGGGACACTAGGGTCCTAAAGTCCATCTGAAGCAATAAGTCGTGGACAATGATTTAGGATTCAGTTTACCAGCCCTGAATAAGAGATGATCATATCCTTATCTTCGTCCCTCCTACACAGTGCTGGTCGAATAATAATACAAGCGCACTCCACATCATGCTATGTCATTATGAACTATCAATGCATCTCATCTATGCCTTGGTCTCAACATACCTGACGCCGCCGCCGCCCCGCCTCTTTTGCCTTCTTTCGAGACTATTAGCAAGTCTTCACACCAAGTGTTATCGGCACCATCCGGCTATACTGGTGCTGAAAGGGACAGCAACATGTGGCAGCGAACGCGAGTCTGCCCCAGCACTGCAGAGGCTCCTATTCATTATCATGAAAGTAACTGATATATCACAGTGCAGACTTGGCGATAGGGTAATGGGACCAAACAGACAAGGAGGCCTCGGGGCACGGCGGGATTCGGGGGGGAAGGGCTGGGGTGGGGCAGCATAACAAAAAAACAGAAGCAAAGAAGTTCTCAGCACAAACAGAATGAGCTGTCAGTTCAGATCGGATCAGTTTCACTTTCCCGCCAATTCCCTTCGGCATGGGCACAGAAAGTTGAGAGGCGTGTGCTTTAAGATTATAGCTAACTGACCGGCCAAATGATGGCAGCGCAAATCTGTCTAAAAACACCAACGTCGCTCCTCCTGAAATCATTGAGCGAGAAAGTGCACCGCGTTCAGCAGAAAGGGAGCTGTCCATAATTATCGTGCTGAAATGTCCAACATTTACCTCCCCACCCCAGACAATTTCAGGCTGCACCCGTTTTAGATATGGGTGCATTGCTACCTTACAATGGCCGAAATTGGAGATGAGATCTATATATTTCCCTCTCTTCCCCACCCATCCACTCACCTCCCTGGCTTTAACCCCAATTTCCACCTTTTTATTTCTTTTTGCAGTCTGGCACTTACCCGGAGGAAGATGTCAGTGTTTCACTTCGGAGCTTTTAGCGCCTCACACCATTTCTCAGAAAGGTCCGTACAGAAATCCAGGGGCCGGATTCGGCCTGAGTGGTTGCAGCTTCTCGCTGCGCTCCGGCGCTGCGTCAGTCGGAGATTCCACAGATGATTAAACTGGGCAGTGATTGACTTCAATCAAAACTGACTTAAGACTTGGGCCGTTTCTGCTTGAAACGTGTCGAACCTGGCCGAGAGATGTAAACTCCTGCGTCCGCGGTGCGTTTTTGCCTATCTTGATATTAAGAAGGATGTATCTAACATCGTGATCAAGCCCTTAATTTTTTTGCAGTGGAAAACTGGGAATGGAACAGAAGGCGAGATTGAAAGGATGATGTCCAGTACGTTGATGAAAAAAAAGGTGAGGCTAAATCAAGTGATCAGCTTGTTCATATCACTCCATAAATGGTTGTAAGGAAACAAACAACACGTAATGTCATCCCAATCATATCACAGACCCGCCTGTGAGATTACATTTCTTCCCAATTCGAGTAACCCCTCTGCCCGCAATAAACTGGCCTGCACCGCGGCACACTCGGCTCCAAGGATCACTCGGTTTAGACCAAGTGGTGGATAAGGTAACCTCTGAATTAATAATTCAAAACGTTTGAAAAAAAATAAGGTCGGGAGTATACGACCGCAATATTAACTGGGTGCAAAAGGGCGTCTGGGTCGATAGGTGGAACATTAGATTGATTTATTCAAATCCTCGGTTTATTTTCTAAGCCTATTACGCTCTTAAATTAAAAGAGAGCGCAGCTTGGATCCTGTTAGTTACTATTCAGCACAGATTGACAGCAGGCTGTTTTCATAACGGACAGACCGCCGCCCGCTGCTTTGCATTCTGAGCATTGCTTTACACACTCCTCAGACTGAATCACACTGCCTGCCACTTACTGCACCCATAACATGTACTAGTGAGTACATTTACAGGCACATTTTTATCTGTTTCCATGCACACACATACAAACACATACAAAGGCAGATTGAAAATGTAAGCAGAGTTTTGACGTGTCTTGGCTTTTATGTCAATTCCACACAAATTCCATTGCTAGGTTCGTAAATTTATTTTCTCCCAAAGTTCAAACTCCATGCTTGGTTCACTCGCAAGTACGACGAACATATTGTTAACAAAATGCATTTAAAATTCAGTTAGTTAGATGATATTTTCTTATGATGTCACTTTCAGTCCCTATACCGGTGGTCCCGCCTCTTGCTCCTCTTTCATGGGCGTGAATTGTTTGAATTTGCAATGCCAACACACGTTGAAAGGAGGAGGATTATAACTTATTATGGTAGAGTGATGTATTTTGCAAATTATCAATGCTAGTAAACATGATTAAGACTAACAGCTGGAGAAACTGACATTGAACCCTATTGACATAAATCCAATGTAAGGCTCTTCACGTGATTCCATTTGTAAAATTCGGTATGTGAGAAGGCCGTAGATTGCATTGAAACTCTGTTAACACAGACAATAAACACTTGTGCTATAGGGCATATTTCGCGACTTCAGGACGCCTTGCATCGCTTTACGGCTAAATAAGTACTAACTATTATCACTCTGTATGAAAAATTACAAAAAATGTATTCATAGTAAGCTTGCACAATATTAGAACATAGAACATAGAACATAGAAGAATACAGCGCAGTAAGCTGGAGATGGGTGCACTTCCTGCAAGTGTAATCGGCAGGGACGTCGATGGCATCCCTCACCTCATACATGTTGCAGGAGGACATGATGATGAGCCAAATATCCATCCATTGGTTTTCGTGTCGCTGATAAACATTGTGGAGGTGCCGGCGTTGGACTGGGGTGGACAAGATCAGAAGTCACCCGACACCAGGTTATAGTCTAACAAATTTACTTGAAATCAAAAGCTTTCTGCCCCTTCACCTAACGAAGGGACAGCGCTTCAAAACATTATGAGTTCAAATAAACCTATTGGACTATAATCTGTGTCAGGCAACTTCTGATCTTGATAAATATTGATCTGTTCTTCTTTGACGTAGAGTAATGAGGTCTTTCACATCTTCCTGACAAGGTGGACACCGCCAGCAGCAGTGCAGGACACCTTCAGTACACACTGGGAATTTTATCCTAACTTTTGCGCTTCGAACTTTAGAATGGGATTTGGACCATCAAGCTTCAGATATCTGAAATAGTACGCAAATAGATCATTCTGAATCTCATTTTTTCTCTTGAAGCTATTATACCTCCAGACGGGTTAGGACGGTCCTTGTGAATAATAGGAACATTTTAATCAATAAAACACTTTAATGACATGCCATCTACTTATGGTGTGTTCTGCTTCAGATGACGGGATGTGCTATACAGTGTTTTATTATATAACCAGATCCTGAACAGTGAACAGAAATTGATTAATGCAATGATGCTTCCCCCTTTTAAATAATTCTGTTCTAATACTGAACAGGAGAATTATTTCATCTGGTCAGTATAAACAGACTCTGTAAGAGTCAGGGAACCTAAAATGGATCAGGAAAAATATAACCAAAACAAATGCAACCTTCTTGGTAGTTGGGTTCATCTTGGAGATTTGTGAATTATTATGTTTTTATCAAAGCCTTGTTATAAAGAAGTCTTGATTTTTCAAAAAAAAGACCTTTGCCTTTATGCATGCTATCTTATCTATGGATGATATTCTGGGTGTTTGGTGATTACCCAAATTCTTCTATTATATATTGTTTATTGAAAAGGCGGCGTCCAAATTGATGGATGGATGGACCTTGTTGACCTTGCCCCAGTTTCAGTGATGGAAGAAAAGGACAGTCTACAAAACTTGCTTTTGTCATCTGTATGATAAACATATGATAAATACAAAGTAACATATAGCCTGGGGCACATATCAAGGTGAACATGTCACCAGATATCATGTGAAAGAACCTGCAGGCAGTTATCAAAGTCATCTCTGAGCAGTGTCTCTCATTTGAAACACACAATAGTTTCTTCTTGATATGAGAAAGTAGAGTTTTCATGCAGCAGTTTTACTTTATCAATCAAATAGCTTCCTCAACTATGGGTGTTATGACAGCAGTGATGGGAGATGAATTGAATTGAAGTAATGTTGAGTTTTACTTCATTACATATAGCAGAGGGATAATATCCCCCATTTACTAAATGCATATTATCACATACTAGTGTAACATAGCAAAAGCTCCCTCAGTAACTCAGTTGGATGATGCACATTGTTAAAACACATGTGAGAACTGCACAGTCACAACGAATGGTGTGACAAAAGTTTAGTTTTATCATTGGGATAGGTTCAGAATCATACTTCCAACCCTGTCTCCAGAACAACAGAAAACATACTGAGAGGGACAACTGTAACCTCATCATTGACTGGTGCCATCTTATACTTGGCTAAATGCAAGATTGACAGAGGAAGATTGCTAACATTTTCATTCATGTGTGCTGCATGAGCTAGAGGCATTCACACGAAAGGAATGTGTATAAAGAAATTAAAGCGCAAGATATTTCAAAGTCAAGCAAAATGCTATTAAACCCAATAGGTAAACCCTTCTTGATTGATGCTAACTATAAGGCCAAGTTCTTACATAATCCAAACATGTTCATTAACTATTAAACTAATTTTAAATGTCTCTGTAGAGATGGTAAAGATATAAACAGAAACTGTTTTGAAATGGGCAAACTTATCAAGCCGCACGGTAAATGTGGAAATGTCTCAAATGCACTTCAGTCTTTAGAGTTGATGAGTATCAAATTGCTGTCCAAGGAAGTCATAGAATAAAAAAAATTCTTCCATGAAAAGATGTTTACTTCTATGACCTTTCCTGGTAATGTAATACTCCCGAAGAAAAACCTTCCTGCGGTTCTAAATTTCTCAATTGAACTTATGTCCCCAAATTTTTATGCATTTCACGATTCCTTTTTTTTAGCTTAAATCTGAGATATTTGTTCCTATTCCTCTCCAGCTCAAATTTGCAATGGTTGGAAAAATACATGATCCCAGCAAAAATAATAAATTAATGCCACAAACATGGAATAGGATGCATTAGGCCAGGCTGTAGGAAGAAGCGTTTGAAAAATAATGTAAATAAGAATTATTTGAAAAAATAAATTGACTGCATAATTGTTTTCATATCCACATCACTGATGTGTGGATTGTATGGCAGAAAACCATTTTTTTCTGAATATATATTGGATAGCTATTTAAATCTTGGCAATACATTTTAAGTTTTTTTTAGTTTCACAGTGACTGACAGTTTGGAGTTAGTTGAAGGTGCAAAGCTCTGAAGTTGTCAGCACATATTTTTCTGATGGATAAAAAGAGACAGAAGCTAACCCCTAGAAATAGTAATGCTGCTGCGTAGAGCTTAAGAATACATTCAGGGTTCCATACCTCCCTGATGCTTTGTGTGTACCTCACACATCTCTTCAACATATACTCATTATAGTAGTTTGATATTTAGAATATGTGTATTAAAAGAATATTATGAACATCTTTGTATGTCTTATCATTAACCTTTGTTTTCTCCCCACAAATTGAACACATAGCTCACAATGTCTCATCTCAAGCTTATACTTATTTTTCTTTATTTCAACCTGCCTATTCATACTCCAAAAATTCCTTTTTTCCCATTACATTTCAAATAAATTATGTTAAACAATCACTCCTCCTGCACCTTTGTTACGTTAAAAGAAAGACATTCCATTAGTCTTCTCTTAGGTGTCTCAAAGCAGAGTGCCTCCTTCCTTGTTCGCAAAAATTAGATGAGAGGCTTTCATTACAATGCATCTGAGCTGTTTATTCATTTGCCAAGTCTTAGTAATGACCTGCTTATTATTTGCATTTTACGGAACATCAAAGCTAACTCTTTGGCATCTTTTCTGTCATTTTATGTGCATTTGCATCAAGGCCTGGATAACATTGAGGCTTGGGCTGATCAGCAACAAGCAACATTCTCACTCCACTGTGCCAGGCAATTATCATCTCCAATGAAAGAGAATCCAACCATTTCCCCTTGAAATTCGAATAAATTACCATTGCTGAATCCCTGCTATCAACCTTTTGAGAGTTAACATTTACCAGCAATTAAATAATGACACATATTATGGCTATAAGAGCAGGACAGAAGTTAGGAATCTTGCAGCAAGAAGCTCCCCTTCTAACTTCTCACTGTCATTCCACCATGAAAAAACACAGATCAGAACTGTGATAAATAAACTACACTTGCCTGAATGAGTGCAGTTCCAACAACACTCAAGAATCTCAACACAATGCAGTACAAAGCAATTGACTTCCTTGCACCCCATCCACTATTGAAATAACACATTTTGAAGTATCAAATCGCCACATAATATGAGGATCTAGTATGCAATTTACTCATAGTTTACAAAATACATCCAAATGTGTTGCGAATTCTAAATATATCCCTGCAATCCTACTGTGTTATACACTCCCCAACCTACCGCCCCACTACCACCACCAAAGCTCCCTGCAGCTTGTACAGCAAGCTAAGTAAGTCAAAATACAGCCCACCCACAAATAAACCCTCACAATTAAAAAAAATAATTATAGGTTGCCAGGAGACTTTTTTTTGTGGTTCACACATGAAATGTATCTTCAGAGTGGATTCATCATATTCATGTCATGCTATCCCACCCCTAGTCCCATGAGTAGTTATTTTCTCCTCTTCTGAAGTTGCTGATTTGAACTGAGGCAAAATGCAACAGATGATCAGTCACCCCACCTTATCACATTCAAACAACTGCACTTTGAGTCTCCGCTTTGGTTGTGAGAATCAGCAAGTATTTCAGCTATTAAAGCGAAGGATGGCATCAAACCAAGGCTCTTGCCCGTTAATAAGATATTTCACACTGGATGCTTTCCATTTGCTGATGGTGCATCAAAGATCTGTCACCAGATAATCTCCTAGCAGCTGAAATTATGAGGAAATCAGTTCCATGTTTTGCTGTATACTTCTCTTACAGGGTAGTGCAGTGTGACCATTAGCCTGCAGTGAGCTTTCGTATTGATTATTTCACAAGTCTGCCTTAAAAAGCAAAGCACAGTAGTTGAAATATTGATATTTCTAATTTTCCTACATGTTCCAGCAATCAGCAGAAATTAGTGTGACACTATTTTCCAGATGTAAAAGCCTAAAAGTCACTTCTAAGTGACAGGAAGTGAAAAATATATGCTTTTAAGTGACTTTTAGGCTTTTAAGTTGTTATAGTTTTATGAAAATGTCAAAATTATTTGGTTTTAGAGATTGGAGGGGCCTTTAGTCAAAATTCCTGGTGAAGGCAAGAGCAGAGGGCACCAGCAAGGCTGAAAAGAGGAAGGGTGAAGACAAGGTGAATCAAGAAGCAGCAATCAGATGCTGGCATGTTTGAGTTTCAAAGTGGTTGGAGGAAGATAAATCTAACAGAAATAAGGATTTGAGAAGACCTGGGGGGAAAAAAAAGCCAATTTCTCAAATAATATATATCAGGGCTATGATTTGAACATAGCGAAGATGCAGGAAGGACAAAGATCATACACATGTTTGCAGCAGTAACACAGATCCTGCAAGAAAGAAAAAAAAGAAAATACTACAAGGGAAAGAGGAATGCATTTACTGGTTGCTAAGTGAAGAAGCATTGAAAATGTTTCCACAAAGGAGATACTTATGAGGTTGTTACACATAGCAACCAGGGAACTCATTCTCCAGAGGTTGGAATTACCGAAAGATCACCCATCACAAAAAGCTTTTTCTCATATCATCTAGAAGCGAGTAATGGTAGGAGAGCTTGCCAAGTTACAGAAGCAATTGTGAAGAATCAGCATATTTAGGCTTTAACACCTCTTAGGAGCACTGAAATGTAAAATATCATGGGATGAGTAATCCATGGATTAAATATAAGTCACTTAGAGTAGAGAGATGCATTTGATATATACCTTTGATCGTGTCTTTGTCTTCTAGTGATATGCATAACCAGTGAAGAATAACATCTGCACTTACAGAGCGCAGTATCTCGACCACACAAATGGTCTGCCCATCAGCATCCTACCCACTTTCACCTTGAAATCACTGGTTGAGACCATGCCTGCTTCAGGTACCTCAGCCATGTCTATGTTATTGCTAGATTCAAATATTCCAATGTACAGTGGCTGGCCTGCCATCTTGTACCCTCTATAAACTAGTGATGTAAATCAATAAGTGGTTAATCAATAAATGTTGCTCTTGGCTTTAATAGATTGTAATTTATGCTTAAAACAAATAAGAAAAAAATGACTTTTTTAAAAAAACTTTTTAAAAAACAGGAAGTCATGTATGGATTTGAAAACAAGAATGAAAATTTTAAAATTGAGGCACTATCAGACTGGAGTCAGTGAATACAGGATGATCGTTGAGTAGGGCTTAGTGAGAATTAGGATACAGACAGCAATCTTTCGGATGGGTTCGAGTTTCTAGTAGGGATTGTAAATGTTTTTAAAAGTATATGTTTAAGCTATTAAAATTATATCAGTTAACTGTTTAAACGTTGACATGTGTTAACTAAAACTAATATATTTCTTTCAACACTATACTCTCCAAAGATGAAAAAGAACAATGGGTAAATCTACAGGAACAACTGTAGCAATATCTTACATAATATCCTCAAATGTTACTCATCCCATGATATTGAGGATATTATGTAAGATATTGCTACAGTTGTTCCTGTAGATTTACCCATTGTTCTTTTTCATCTTTGGAGAGTATAGTGTTGAAAGAAATATATTAGTTTTAGTTAACACATGTCAACGTTTAAACAGTTAACTGATATAATTTTAATAGCTTAAACATATACTTTTAAAAACATTTACAATCCCTACTAGAAACCTGAACCCATCCGAAAGATTGCTGTCTGTATCCTAAATCTCACTAAGCCCTACTCAACGATCATCCTGTATTCACTGATTCCAGTCTGATAGTGCCTCAATTTTAAAATTTTAATTCTTGTTTTCAAATCCATACATGACTTCCTGTAACTTCTGCAATACTTAAAGATTTGTATATTCCTTGAATTATGACCTCTTCCACAGTCCTGATTTAAATACTCCTCCATTCGCATCAGTGTCTTAGTGGCCCTACGTTCGAAACTTGCTTCCCATTTCTCTCTAGTTCGTTTCCTTCCACACTTGTTGAAACATACATTTTTGGTCAAACCTTTGGTCATTTATACAATATCTGTTTATGTGACTTGGTGTCAAATTATACTTGAGAATGCTTCTGAAAGGTATCTTGAAATGTTTTCATGATTAAAAGAATCTATGTAAATACAAGTTACTGTTTTGCATCACATCATTCTCAAAATACTCTTGTTTAAGGACAGATAGCTATTTTTCAACATTTTTGTAATTCTTCCAAAAATAGTATTCTCTCAAAACAAAAGATAACCCAGAATCAATTAATGACTAAGAAATTTTCAGTATCACACTGGTAATATAACCATTTACTCTCTGGAATCCCTATTTTGCCTTCATACTGCCTGCATCCAGTGCTTCATGAGCGTCATTCCACCCTCATATTTGAGCCATGATCTGCCATAACAAAGGAACAAGTTGATGTTGCCATCACATTACATATTAAAAATATTAATATTAAAATATATAGCTAATACTTTGACATCCTAAGTGTAAGTATGTGTAATATTTAATACAACACGAATCAAAATCTTTACTGAATAAAGGCTAATTAACCTAAACCAAGGACAACAGAGTGTCAAAATGGAAATTCACCCAAGCTAAGATACAAAAGAGGCAAATGATCATTAACAATTTGCAACTGTTTAAGCCAGTTATGAAATTGGTAAAATGAAGTAATGACCAGATTATCTGTTTTGCTGATGTTAGTTAAGGTATAAATGCCAAAAAAGGCAACAAAGAGAACTTGGAGAAAGTGAGGACTGCAGATGCTGGAGATCAGAGTCAAAGAGTGAGGTGCTAGAAAAACACTGCAGATCAGGCAGCATCCGAGGAGCGGGAGAATTGCTTTTCAAGCATAAGCCCTGATGAAGGGCGATTCTCCTGTTCCTCAGATGCTGTCTGACCGGCTGAGCTTTTCTAGCACCATACTCTTCAATGAAGAGAACTTCCCAAGCCTTCTTCTGAATACCTCCATTTGATCGTTATTTTTTATATTTTCATGCAATGATGAAGAGGACAACAATAGTCGGGCCTGGAACACTACCCTAAGTAATCCTTCAATGATGCTCAAGGGCTGAAGTTATTTAGTTCCAACAACCACAGTCAGTTTCTTCTGTGCTAGGTATGACTCCAAAAAGCAGACAGTTTTGTCCAAATCCCATTAATTTTAATAAAAGCAAAGTATAATAAATGATGGATTCAAAACATTAGCTGTGTTTATCTATCTGCAGATGCTGCCAGACCTACTGAGTCTTTCCAGCACTTTCTGTTTTTAATTCAAAAAGCTCTTCCATACTCATGCCAAATGCAGCTTTGACTTCAATGTCAGTCACTCTCAGCTCAACTCTACAGTTCAGCTTATGTGTCCTTGCTTAGACCAAAGCTGTAATTTGGTTAGGAGTTGAGTGGTTCAGCAGATTCCAAACTGAGCATTAGTGAGTAGGGTAGTGTTGAGTAAAGTTCTGCTTGACAGCATTGCTAACAACATCTTCTGTCACTTTGCCAATGATTGAGAATATACTGATGAAATGGCAATTGGTCAGGTTGAATTTATCCCCTGCTTTTTGTGCACAGGGTGCACCTTGTCAACTTTGTACAGTACCAGGTAGATACCAGTGTTGCAGCTGTATTGGAAAAGCTTGGCTAGGAGTATAGCTATTCTGGAACACAAGTCCTCTGCGCTATTTACAAATGTCATCAGAACCTCTGCAATATCCTGATCCTTAAGCTGTTTTGTGAGATAACATGGAGTGATCTGAAATGGATGAAGACTTTTGTTTAATATCCAATCAATAGGTTGGGCTTCATTGGCTGGGCCAGAATTAATTTCTCTTGGAAAGGTGCCTTCTTGAACCGCTACAGTTTATTTGGTGTAGGAACACCAATACTTTTACTAGGGAGGGAGTTCCAGATTCTTGATCCACCAAACTGAAAGAAAGGCAATATATTTCCAAATTAGGATGGTGAGTGCCTTGAAGAGGAACTTTTAGTGGTGGTGTCCCATGTATTTGCTGCCCCTTGTGGTTGTTAATTTGGAAGGTGCAAAGAAGTTTTGCTGAATTTCTGCGTGCCACATGTGAGGGTGAGGATCTCAGGAGCAAGCTGAGATGAATCATCCATTCAGCAATTTTCACTGGGGTTGACTGCAAATACCTCAGCCTTGTCTCGTACATGGATGTCTTGAGCTCTCCCATCATTCAGCATGGAAATATTTGTGGAGTCTACTCCTCTTGTGAGTTGTTTAATTGTCCTGCACCATTCACACTGGAGGTAGCTGGATTAGAGAGCTTAGATGTGATTTATGGGTTGCAAGATCAATCTGCATGAGGTAGATTGGTGAAGAGGAAATCATGTATATTTTTCTATCTTTTTAGTTTCCTTATCACTTGCTGCAGACCCAAGCTAGCAATTATGTCTTTTAGGACTTGACCAGCTTGCTAAGTATTGGTGCTACCATGCCATTCTTATTGATGGACATTGAAGTTCCCACCCAAAGTATATTAAGACCTTGCACCCTCAATACTTCTAAGTGATGTGCAACATGGAAGAGTATTAATTCATCAGAACATGGGAGGGGATATAATGGTAATTGGTAATTAACAGTCAATTGCAGTCGTGCTGCTGCTCATAATGTACAGATTTAAGCTATTAGATCTGTTCTAAACCAAAACTATTTAGCATAGCTATAGCACGATACGAGATGGCGGTTATCCTTAGTGTGAAGACAAGGTGTCACTTCCAAAATAGTTGCACAGTGATTGTTTCTACTGTCATTGTCATGAATAGTTGCACTGAGAAAACTAGGTCGGTGAGGATGAAGTCAAGCAGGTTTTTCATTTGTGTTTGTTCTCTTAGCAACTGCTGCCGGAGTTACATATTTCAGCATTTGACCAGCTTAGTCAGTGGTAATGCTTCCAAACCACTTTTGATGATGGACATAATTGTTGTCTCAGCCAGAATAGATTAATTTCCCTTGCTACCCTCAATGCCACTTCCAAATGGTACTCTAAAAGAGCTATCTAATTGTTCCCAATAACTCACCATACTCTTTTCCCACATGTGCATACCTAATTTAATTTTTAAAGTGCCTATTGAAGCTCGTTATCTGAAAAGAATCAATAGTAAATGTTTAAAAAGAAGTTACTGACTCACAGCGAGGGTATATCCCAGTGAGGAAGAAGGATTCTAGGAAGAGAACCAATTCTGGTTAAATAAGAAAGTTAAGGATAGAATTAAACTGGAAAACAAATGTACAATGTAGCAAAAGCTAATGGGTAAATCAGAGGATTGGGAAAGTTTTAAAAGCCAACAAAAGATGACCATTAAAAATGAGCGAAAAAGTAAAGTGTAGTCAAACTAACAAGCCATATAAAAACAGAATGTAAGTATTTCACTGAATATGCAAATAAAGGAAGAGAGAGGTCAAAGTGAGTTTAAAAAACAAGGCTGGGGAAATCAGCATAGAATAGAATCATAGAATCCCTACAGTGTGGAAACAGGCCATTTAGCCTAACAACTTCACACCATCTCTCTGAATAGCAACCCACCAGATCCATTCCCCTACCCTATTATTCTACATTTATCCCTGACCAATGTGCCTAACCTACACATCCCTGAACACAATGGGCAATTTAGCATATCCAATTCACCTGACCTGCACATCTTTAGATTGTGGGAGGAGACCAGATCACCTGCACAGGGAGAATGTGCAAACTCCACACCGACAATTGCCCAAGGCTGGAATCAAACCTGGATCCCTGATGCTGTGAGGCAGCAGTGCTAACCACTGAGCCACCTTGCCACCCATAATAATGAGGGTTTAAATAAGTACTTTGCAGAAGTCTTGCATCAGGCAATAGAGGCAGTCTAGAAAAGGTTCATTAGGTTGACTCCAATTATAGAAGGATTTTTTAATGAGGAGAATTTGAGTAGATTGGGTTTGAACTCATTAGAGTTTAGAAAAATGAGAGGAGACTTTACTGGACTACATAAGATTCTCAAGGGGCTTGACAGGGTCGATGCAGAAAGATTGCTTCCTCTTGAGTAGAAGTCTAGAAACACAGCACATAATCACATAGTAAGGGGTCACATATTTAAGAGAGATGTGGACGAATCTCTTTTCTCAGAGAAGCAGTCAATCTGTGATGGCTGAGTCGTTAACTGTATTCAAGGCTGTCATGAACAAATTTTTAATCAGTAAAGTGATCAAGAATTATGGGAATTAAAGCAGGAAAGTGGAGTTGGGAATTATCAGGTTAGCCATGATCTCATTGAATAGCAGACAGACTCAATGGGCTAAATGGACTACTTCTGAACCTACAATCTGTGGTTTGAAAATATATTCACCTCCTCCCCACCCTCTCCTCCACCCCCCTCCCCCTCCACCTTGGTTTTCTTTTGCCACTTATCATAAACCTTGTCTTCTGAACACTGATCTTCCTGTCAGTGAAAAATGTTTCTCCTTATTTACTTTATTAAAATACATTTTTGAGTACCTCCAACCTATCTCTCTTTACCTTCTCTGCTCTAAAAGAACAACGTCAAAACATGTGACACTGGAAAAGCACAGCAGCATTCGAATGGCAGGACAGTCAACATTTTGGGCATAAGCCCTTCATCAGGAATGTGCTTATGCCCAAAACATTGTCTCTCCTGCTCTTTGGATGCTGCCTGACCTGCTGTGCTTTTCCAGCAACACAATTTTTGACTCTGATTTCCAGCATCTTCAGTCCTCACATTCTTCTAAAAAGAACAATCCCAACTACTCTTATACCTCCATGAAAATGAAGTCTGTCATACTTTGTACTTTCTAGCAATTCTCCAACAATCCCACATGCATCTGACAGAAAATTAGTTTGGCAGGTTCAGCCCAGTTGCAGATGGATGGAAATGAGCAGCACACAGTTTGCCTGAATTTAGGAGTTTTGTCTAATTCATGTTCAAAGATTGATTGATGTGGAAAGCTGACTTTGGTAAGTAATAGTGTGGTTATAGTACTAGACTGATAACGCAGACTGATGTGAGTTCAACTCTTTCCACCAGCTGTTTTAGAATTACAACTCAATTTAAATAATCTTTAAGGATAAACAATCATAGATATGAACAAGATTCTTTCACCATTACAGAAACTCAATTGTTTTTTTAGGGAAGGAAACATTCCATTCTTATCTTGTTATGATCCATCTGTGACTATCCACACTCACAGAAGGAGACATTCCATTCTTATCTTGTTAGGGCCCATCTGTGACTCCCCATGCTCACAGAACTATTATCGACTATCTCAAGTGGTGCAAAAATCCACTCTGTTACATCCAACTGCTATAACTACAACAGTCCAAGAACATGTTTCACCATTTTCTCAGCCTAGCTAGGGATAAGCAATAAAAGTTGGCCTACCAGGAATGTCCACATGCTTTGAATATAAGGAGGCTTTAGTTGGTTAGAGCAAAGCTCAATTTCCTTTAGGGATTTTTTATGATTGCAACATGATAGCAGATGAATTAACAGCCTCAGGAAAGATAGGGAAAGCGAGGAAGTAAAGAAAGTATGAAATATTTATTTTTCCAACTTTGACATATCACCCTATCACAAGTCTAAAACATCTTGAGGCATCTAGTACATCAGCAGCACTGTTTTATATTTCTTTTTGCTCTTGGGTTGCTATCCAAATATTTCAAACCATGTCTAAAATGAAAATTCCTCTTCACCTGTTCTTGGTAGTCACCGAGATGTCCATCAAAAGATAACAGGGTATCTGTACCTGATCGAGTACTTCGGCCCTGAAGATACTACTATGTCCAGCCACCTTACAGACAATACTCTACACCAGTGGCTAGAAGGCAATTAGGCTTTTAATGAGTAACTTAAGTTCAAGTATCCTGAGCCCTGTGGAAATTACTGATGATTCAGGGATTAAATAAGATTCACAGAAAAGCCTACAAGGGCTCCCTTGATTACAGGCATTTAAACTTATTACTATCCTAAGTGCCTTCAACATAGACAAATTTCCTATTTTGCCCCTTCCAGTCATTCACATAATCCAGACAGCTTTCCTGCTGCTGGGAGTTGGTAATAACATAGTAGGTTATCAGAGCTGAGGTCAGGTCAAAATTACCACGATGTCCCAGAGTGTTGACATGTGCTTTGGCATCTCAGTGAAAGGTGTCTGTGGGGGCAATAGTCAGCTCCCATCAATGGCACAGCCAATAAGGAGGCAATACAGAAACCATCTCCAGACTAATAGCAGATGAAATAGGAGCAGAACTAGATTATACTGCCCATTGAGACTGCTCCATCATTTAGCACGGTCATGGTTAATCATGAACTCCAGCTCCATATTCCTGCCAACCCTTGATATTCCTTCATTCCCTGAGAGACCAAATATCTCTCTCCATCATCTTTAAATATTTTGAATGATGAAGCATCTAAAATCCTCAGAGTACAAAATTCCAAAGATTTACAATTTTTTAAATGAAGAAATTTATTCTCATTTTAGTTTGAAATAATTAGCCTTATCCTGAGACTGTGCCCCATGTTCTAAATTCTCTAAACAGGAAAAACAATCTTTCAGTGTCTATGCTATCAAGCCTTTCAGAATCTTGAATGTTTCAATGACAGCACCTCCCATTCTACTAAACGCAATATGCGCTCAATTTATTTAGCTTATCATGTTAAGGCAATCCTCTTAGTCTTGGAATCAATTCAGTGAATCATTTCTGTGCCACCTCCAATGTCAATATATTCCTCCCTTATGTATAGAGAAGAAAACAGTTTTGTAGCCAATGGCTAATTAAAGCGTTCAGAGCAAATCTTCTGAACTCACTGTCAATGCCTCTATGGCACATGTCATTGAGTCATAGAGATGTACAGCACAGAAACAGATCCTTGGTCCAACTCATCCATGCCAACAAGATATCCTAAACTAATCTCGCCCCATTTGCCAGCATTTGGTCCACATCCCTCTAAACTCTTCCTATACATGGGTACCCATCCAGATGCCTTTCAAATGTAAATTGTAACAGCCTCCACCACTTTCGCTGGCAGTTCATTCCACACACGCACCACTCTCTGCATGAAAAACCTGCCCTTTAAATCTCTTTTATATCTTTCCTCTCTCATCTTAAACCTGTGCTCTCTAGTTTTGGACTCTCTATCTTAGGAAAAAGACTTTGCCTATTCATCCTATTCATGCCCCTTATGATTTTATAAATGTCCATAAGGTCATTCCTCAACCTCCAATGCTCTAGGAAAGAAGGCCCAGCCTATTCAGCCTTTCGCTATGGCTCAACCTCTCCAACCTTGGCAACATCCTTGTAAATCATTTCTGCACCTTGTCAAGTTTAACAAATCTTTCCTATAGTAGGAAGACCAGAATTGAATGCAGTATTTCAAAAGTGGCCGAACCAATGTCCTATACAGCTGCAGTATGATATCACAAACTCCTAAATATAATGCATTGACCAATAAAGTCAAGTGCACCAAATGTCTTCTCCACTACCTTACCTACCAGTGACTCCATCTTCAAGGAACCTATGAACCTATACCCCAATGTCACTTTGTTCAGCAACACTCCCCAGGACCCTACTATGAAGTATATATGTCCTGTCCTGATTTGCCTTATTAAAATGGAATATATAAATTAAACTCCATCTGCCACTCCTTGGCTTATTGGTGCATCTGATCTAGGTCCCATTGTACTCTGAGATCACATTTTTCATTGTCCACTACACCACCAATTTTGGTGTCATCTGCAAACTTACAAACCATTCCTCCTAATTCAAATTCAAATCATTTATATAAATGACAAAAAGCAGAGGTACCAGCACTGATCCTTGCAGCACACTGCTGGTCAGAGCCCTCCAGTCAATCCTCCACTATCACCTTCTGTCTCCTCCTTTAAGTAAATTTTATATCCAAGTGGCTAGTAGTCATTGGATACCATGTGATCTAACCTTAGGAATCAGTCTACCATGTGGAACCTTGTCGAACACTTTGCTGAAATGTTCTTCTATCTTACAACCTTCCTACTAGAAATATTAGTTTGAGCAAAATAGGAATAGAATATTTTGAAAGTAAACTGACACCTCTCATCACCCATAGCTGTGATTTCTGTATACTCTTTTTAAAGCCTGAAACAGCTCTTTTACTAAGGACCTAATAGAAAATAATTTTCAGGAAATTAAAATCTACTTTATGCACTTCAGTTGGCTCACACCCTACCATGTACATGCTGTCATTATCCAGTTCTTTTGTCAATAATTTTGACTCATGGTTACTAACACTTCTGCCATCAGAAATACTTTCTCCTTATTGAACAAAATTCCGCATTTTAAGTAACATTATCAAATCTTCCTTTGCCTACTCTGCCGTAAAGAGAACCATCTCATCTTCTCCGGTCTGTGCAAAGAACTGAAGTTCTGCATTCCGATAGTATTCAGTAAATCATGTCTGTATTCTCCAAAGGCCATCACACCCTTCCAAACCTGTGGTGCCAGTTGTTCAAGAAAAGTTGGGGGAAATAGTAAATTTTTTGTTGCCTCTGTATTTGAATAATCCTATAATCTCTCTGTGCATAGATCATATCTTGAACACAGGCGAACTTGTTTCTCTGGATAATGCTTTACATCCTCCAACTAATTTAAAAGATCCATGTGTGCAATCATTTCAAAATAGCTGTAAAACAAGGTCAAATGTGGTTGAGGCAACCATATTCAAGTTCTCTGCCACCATTTGGTAGCCTTCAGTCATTGTCTCTCTGGAGAGCTATAAATGTCTCAACAATTACTCACCATTAGTCTTATTTGAAACATTTGCTAGTGTCTCAGTGAGCAAAGCATCATAAGTTCAGCTGACTAATCAAAATCTGTATATAAATTATATATCTGACTGACAAGCAAGGAGATTCTGAAACCACCATGTCAAATGCTGGAGATGCCTTGAAATTGACCTTACAAAAGTTTTTTAAAGGCGGTCTCTCCTTTTTTTCCAAAATACATACAACGTAGTTTATTGAAATGAAGAATTGTGTTGATTTTTAAACATTTCCATTAAATCTGTCTTTTAGTAAAAGATGCTTCAAAGAAGAGGGAACTGGGTCTGGGTGGGTTACTCTTCAGAGGGTCAATGTGGACTTGTTGGGCCGAAGGGCCTGTTTCCATGCTGTAGGGAATCTAATCTAATCTATAATCTAAAAAGATAAAAATGAACTAATGTGTGTCAATAGCAATAAATGTAATAGTTATCCTTGATACCTCTTTCTCTCACTTCCCATCTTTCTGCATCTTTTCAGTACTGCCAAGATTATGCTATAATGGAACTCACTGAGAGTTGACTGTATGGAGCTGTCAGTTCAATGCAAAACAACTCAGATAACAACTGATACAATGGCAATAGCTTAAAAATGTGTTGCTGGAAAAGCGCAGCAGGTCAGGCAGCATCAAAGGAACAGGAGAATCGACGTTTCGGGCATAAGCCCTTCTTCAGGAATGACAATGGCAATCCCATCACAATGAGAGTTGGCTCATACCACTGAGATTCACTGTTAGAAATGAAAAACATTGAGGATCTGTCTCCACTAAAGTATTGGGACAGCCAATTTCTGTCCTCCACTTGCGTATATAATAAATGCTACAAAATGACATCCTGAATATTAAAAAATTGTAATTTTGAATTGCAAAGGTTTTGTTTCTATGTAACTGCCTTTTGCAAATAAATTACTTAGGTATGTGGAAGAATTCCTTCCATAACATTTTGCTACTTTGCTTCTGATGATGCACTGGGTGAGAACAGTCCGAACTCAGACCAAATTGACATGATTAATCTTTTCTCTGTTTTCTGTCTCTAACTGTCCTATGTGAGAGTATTAATAGCAATAAACTAGTACTTGGTGATTTTCTCAAAGGTTAGTTTGAGAAATTGGAAAATTTGGAGCATCAAGTGTTTTTACAAGATTGCAGTCAAAGCCATTTGTTGAGACATAATACAGAAAATTTCATTTACACCTTGCTGTTTCTGCACCTGACATCAATTGCATGACAAAGCAACGCAGTGAAATGTCAATCCATATAATACTCAATGTTGATACCAAGTGCAAAAAGTGGAAATGTTTTCCATTTTTAAAAATACTTTTTTGTTGCAATTATCAAATGTTGACTGTTATCTCATCCAGATAACATCTGTATCTTACATTTTTTTAGCTAAGGGGAAGTTGTATACTGTTTTTTGGAGGGAATCTTATCGTGAGGCCATGTGAGATTTCTTGCTGTATCTCACCAAACCCTTCTCATTAACTGTCCACCCTGCCCCATGGCATCCCTCATGCCTAATTCTATCCACATGGCCAGAACAACTCACCATTCACAGGACAACTACAAAAAAGACCATTAACCGTAATGTCCATGCCATACTTAAAAGCCCATTGTGCACCCAGATTGGCATTCTGAAGATGCCCTGCTCAGTCAAGGGCATTTTTTGAAGATGTCAGAGAAGGGAAAGACAGCACCTCCGTTATCTTATTGGGATCGCAATCAAGGCCCTAGCAAAGCAGAGGTGTCCACTTCCCAAAGGACCCAGCAGAGGAAGTCACACCCCTAGACCCTGACAGTTTGATCTGAGGTCACCACTTGGCAACCTGGGTGAGTGCCATTTCAACATGATGAAGGACGGTCAGCAGAAATCATGACATGACATGAAATCAAGACATGATCGGTCTAAAACTGAAGCACCGGGATGCCACTCCATTGGGCTGAAAGCCTCTGAAGAAAAACCACCAATAATGCCACTTAAAAATCAAGGACCTCTTCCCTGTGCCAGGGTATGTGCCACACTCTTCACTCTGTAATCTCACCCTCACTACATATCTGCTTCTGCATCCACCTCCCACTAATGCATATACTCTGCCACTCTCACCACTGCCCGCAACATCTTCCCTCTCTCGCTCTGACGTCTCACAGCAATAAACCTCTACGCCCTCTGTACTGCCTCCTCACACACTCAGAACACCTCAACACCTTTCAATCACCTGCATGGATACTTAGAGCTATGCCACCAACTTTCACCTAACTCAAACCATCTCTTTTAGAATTAGAATTTAGAATTTATTGTCATATGTATTTATACAAGAAAAATACAATGAAAAGTGTTCTAAATCACCCTACCATGGCACCTATATTAATGACAGAAGTCATGATAAAATCATAAGTTACAAAAAGTAAATATTGGCATCTATATTAATGACAGAAGTCATGGTAAAATCATAAGTTACAAAAAGTAAACATAAGACAAAGTTCATCAAAGTCAACTTAAAGACTCCTAGTCTTGAAGAAAGCTGATCAAGACACAATAGACACAGCCAGACTGAAAACCACATCCACAAGAAAGACATGATCGGTCTAAAACTGAAGCACCAGGATGCCACTCCATTGGGCTGAAAGCCTCTGAAGAAAAACCACCAATAATGCCACTTAAAAAAAACGCTGGGCCATCGGATCTGTGGGCCGGGGCAAGACCGCCATCCATAGATAAAATGATACACCAAGACATTGGAACATCAGCCAGCAGAGCTCGCCAAAGATTGATTGAGCTGGACCGTCACTGAGATCACAAACTTGGACAAACCATTCCATCAGAGACTGCTTCACAGACTGAGATCATCACTTTGGACTGCCAGAAGCAACTGCTGCTTAGGAGAAACTCATGGCGTAAGCTTTTAAATGAAGGTACAATGAATTTGATGTTATCTGTTCTATCCATACTAATTGAAAAACATAAAAAAGGGAAAGAAAAATAGTAAAGGTGAACAGAGTAGGTAAGCAATGGACTCTTGGACTGAGGAGACCACGTGTTGTATTACTACTCCGCTGCTGTCATCTTGAACTAATAATGACATAGTTATTTTTTCTCTCTTAAAAAGGGAACACAACCCAAAACAGGGACGATAGGGCTTGGATATGAAATGGTGTGCCTAACATTAGACTTATCACCCCTTATGTGGTGAGAATCCTGACCTTGGCAGAAGAAGACCAGGACTACTCTTGTGGGGATGCTGAGACATCCATGTCTGAGCCAAGCACTACTCTTCACTCCATTGCAACCTTGGCAGTGTCATTCATTAAACACAACTTCCAACTACTGGTTGTGATCCCTTCTCTCTCTTTTATCATACAGATGTTGCTAGCATCTCCAGCACCATAGCAGTGGAACTACTGACTCCCAAGAAGCCATCTCCCTAAACTCTGAGATTGAGAGTATCAAAACCTCAGCGGTCGCATTCGCAAGGTTACCTCCTGCACCACTACCAGCTCAGATACTGGTAGCCTTAGAAAGTGTAGGCTCACAGTCTGGTGAGCACCTCATTGCAACAACTCTGCAGCTGGTTGAGGAAGAAATGATCCAGGCCACTGGTACTTGGAGAGTGCCAGAGACCAGGCAATTATTCAGCCCCAGACAGGAGAGGACACTGGCCTTTTTCCACATGCACTAGAAGGAACAGACATAAAGGCACATGGGAAATAATAGCCTTTATTGCCTCGAAGCTATGGGTATCTGTAGAGACTTCACTGAGGTCTACTCCCCTGGCACTTTGAGATGGAGTTGCCTGCTTGCTGCACATGCTGCATGTTTGCCATGTAAGCTGCTGGACATACGGTACAGGTATGAGATTGACAGATTTGCTGCTTTACAATAAGGTGCACATCTAATGACTGAGGACAGCTAGCTGATCAATAAGGCAAACTACCTGTTTTTGTGACTGAGCTGATTGGCACAGCAAGGCAAGGTAAGAGAGGATGCTAACATGCAGGTAGGTGCTACATGAACAGGCAGGACCAGAACAAATGAGCAACTTTGAAATGCAGCCTGGTCAAATCTGTGAGCTGGGTGCCTTACTCTGAGCACAAAGTATCATCACTGCGGCCTTTCAGTGCTGATTGCCAATGCACTCTGCAATGCAAATCTGAGCTTCCAGACCATCCTGCCAGTGTATCACAGAGGTGCCATAATGATCATGAAGTTGGCAAATGCAAGATTGAAACTTTATTGCTGGAACAGCACAGCAGGTCAGGCAGCATCCAGGGAACAGGAGATTCTTCAAGAAGGGCCTGTGCCCGAAACGTCGAATCTCCTGTTCCCTGGATGCTGCCTGACCTGCTGTGCTGTTCCAGCAATAAAGTTTCAACTTTGATCTCCAGCATCTGCAGACCTCACTTTCTCCTCGGCAAATGCAAGATGCCAATGTCTGCGGGTGAGTGTGCAGTGGCTGACACCCATGGAATGCATCCTCAGATACTGTTTGGTCCTCAGGAACATGGAAGTTCTTTGAACTGAAGTAACTGGATACCTATTTTGTTTCTATGTCAGGATTTTTGCTTACCTACCTGGTCTGGCATATTTAGTAAGATAGAAAGGTGAATATTAATGAGCAAGTTGGCTACTCACCACTGTGGAGTTGAAAACTCTTCCCGTAGCTTGACAAAAATAGAAAAGGTGGAGTGATGTGTTCTCAATGTCAAGATCAGCCTTCCTGGACTTCTCACCCAAATCTGCTATGAAGCTCACCACAGCCCCCATTACTCAGATTCCTACAAGATTCTGCCTAATTTGTTGAAAGCAATTATATGGCTTTGAAACTGCATCCTGTTGTTCTGTTTTTGCCTCTATCATTGAATTTCATCCACACCCACAAATGTCCTCAACCTGAGGTTGATAACGGTATTAAGGATAATGAACACAGCCTTTAATCATGCTACAAATTACATTCCTTGTGACCTTGCATTATCCCTTACTTTAGGACATTTTGAAAAACACCATTTTTGGGCGGCACGGTGGCTCAGTGATTAGCATTGCTGCCTCACAGCACCAGGGTCCCAGGTTCGATTCCAGCCTCGGGCGGCTGTCTGTGTGGAGTTTGCACATCCTCCCCGTGTCTGCGTGGGTTTCCTCCGGGTGCTCTGGTTTCCTCCCACAGTCCAAAGATGTGCAGGTCAGGTGAATTGGCCATGCTAAACTGCCCATTGTGTTAGGTGCATTAGTCAGAGGGGAATGGGACTGGGTGGGTTACTCTTTGGAGGGTTGGTGTTGACTTTTTGGGCCGAAGGACCTGTTTCCGCACTGTAGAGAATCTAATCCAATCAAATAAGCAAGTTCTTTCTATCTTGCTTAGTCACCTCTGGACCTGATTACTACAATGTTGACATGACAAGTGTCTCAACATCCACTCTCCATAAACCCCTCACTCTCCATAAACCCCTATTCATTCCTCTGTCCTCGCTAGCCGGCAAAGAGTGGTAGGGATGTAGGTAAATCTACATTTTTTAAAACCACAGCCACCAGCCAAAAATTTTCCATAATTCTTTCACCCCATGTGCAGCCTTCTTTCACTTTGTCCTATTAATTCCTTTCCTAAACCCTCAACATCCCTTTCCTTCGTTAATACCCCTCATTAAACCACTGTTGTGGTCAAGATTTTGGTCACCCTTTCTTGCTCTCCTACTTTAGTAAAGCATCTTGGGATAATTTCCACACCAACAATATTACATCAATGAGCTGAACAGTGAGAATTGCTTGAGATAACTTAGAGTGAGAAACCTGAATGAAAATTGGCACTTATATGATTTTTGGTAACATTCAGCCATCTGGGTTTGATAGTGGGGCAAATTCATCCTCTGGGTGATAACAAAAGTTACATTTACTTAGCAATCATTTAATCACTTGTTATGAAGGTGTAGGTGTGTACTGTACTTTTAAGAGAGAATGAAAGCTGGCAAGGACTTAACAAAGAGTGTGCTGAAAACTCCAAAAATGTAACATTTGGCTGTGAAACAAATAGCTGAGCTGAGTTGCTATGGTACACAACAAATTTAAATTTGGCCAATCAATTTAAATTATGCCCCAAGATACCAAAATCCAATAAAATTTGAATTTTACTGTTTTGATGACATCAAACCATGTCAACGATCCAATGTTTTGGGGTATAAAAATCAGGCATTTTGAACAGTCAGCCAGAGCGGCAAAGAGCACCAACAAACAGACATTGTGTATCGCAGAGACACTCTCTGAAAAGTACCTTTTCATATGAAATCTGTACTACAGAAGAATCTACAGAGGAAAATACAAAGGGAAGACTGACAGGAGGCTGGTTTTGAAACTTGACCTTTTCGTTGACAATTAACTAAATTGTTAATTTTTTTCTTTAATAGTGCGATTTGGTAGTTCTTTGTCAATCATACTTTTACAGATTATGAGGCGAGATGAGTTTTTCTGTGTGTCTGGTTTAAATTAACTGAAGAGTTTACCCCGTGTTGTAGCACACTTAAATTGCATAAATTTCTGTCGAAAATGAATCCATTGCATGATTTTTCAAGAAGTCTGTTTCTATTTGAAATCTTTGTTTATCACCTTCACTCCTTCTGAATAATGGAGCCAGGGTCAGTTAGTTAAGAGCACAAATAGCCAGAAAAGATGTTGGAAAACTTAAATGTTGAGGATGGAAATTGATTGTTGATAACAGTGCATACCAGGTGATAGCCAAATGACAGCCCACTGAAACCACTGAGTACATCAGAAAAAGATGGTAGGATGTAAAGCAAGATGACTGTGCCTTATTGCCCATTCTGTGTTATCATCTCAGAACAATTTCACCTCAATAACTCACTGGCAGCCTGCATGAACATAACAGTGATGCAAATCACTTGAAATCAAAACTAAATTTGCTCATAACTGTCCCAGGATTTCATTATTTATGCCATTAGCAAATTGAGTTCACTAACTATCTTTCTCACAAACCCACATCTCCCACCTCAGACACAACTTCCACTGCTCCACTGTTGGGGTCCTAACATTAGCCAGAAGAGGTTAAGTCTTTGGAACTCCCCTTCTAGACTTCATTGCTTCTCAACCTCCCTCCTCCTATATAATGCATGTGAAGCATACCCCTTGATCAAACTTTTGGTCATTTGTCTGAATATTTTTCTATGGTTCAGTACTACTCTTTTTCTGTTTGCACTCCTGTGAAGCATCTTAGGATGATTAACAGTGTTATAGATACTATAAAAATTCAATTTGCTATTATTGATCTTGTAAGTTTCTGTTACAAGAGGAATTTCCTGTTCAGATCCACTAAAGATGAAGACGCAATTTTGCAATACCTGTTTCATACCATGCTGATGGAAATATGCAAGTTAACACCTGGGCTCCACATATATTTATAGGTTAGGCTCTGGATGTGGTGTTGATTAATAATCGCCTATTCTCTGCCTCAATAATTATCTGGTAAAATAACTACTTTTATTAAGAGAATTGGTTGAAATTATAGAATGAGCTCTATCTCTCCTAGTTTATACATACTGTTCTGAAGTAGATTCTGTTGACTGTTTGCTAAGTGTATTTGTCTTGCTGTTTGCTGAGTAAATAGGCCTTCTTTGCTGTAAATATTTTGTAATGAGCCCTGATGTAAATCACAGCCCCTACCAATTCATTAGCTGACACATGTTTTTAACATATATGCTGAGAAAGAACACACATTATCTTTTTTTTATACCAACCTCTCTGACGGAACCTGCTAGTCTTAAATTAAACGTAACTGAGAGAGCATTTTGGACATAAATTTGCACACACTAAGATAATTAGTTATATTAATAACTTTTCAAATTCAATTCAGATGGAGCTTGTCAGCAATGGTTCTGCTGATACTATTCTTTCTTCTTAATCAAAAAGTGTAGGGTTAAGTCACATTCCAAAGACTTGTGCATCACAATTTAGACTGACTCCCTGGTGTAGTTCTGAGGGAGGACTGATTGTTTGGAACTGCCATCTTTTGGATGAGATGTTAGATCAAGGCCCAAATTGTTTCACCAAGTGAACACAAAATACACTTTATTACTATTCTGAAGAAAAGCAGGAAGTTTATTATTCCCCAATCAACACCACTTAAAATAACCTAATCAAGATCACTTTGCTCTTCATGGGAGCTTGCTGAGCACAGATTGGTGGTTTCAAAATAATTTCATTGGCTATAAAGTATTTCCAATGTCCTGAATTATGAATATGCTTTTTCTTGGAATAAGAAAATGTTGATATCATCAGTCCGAGTTGGATTTGAATCAAGATTCCCTACTGACGTTCATTGCGCATTCAAATTTCACCTCATTAAAAGCAACCATTGAACACACTGACAGCATGAAATCTTATTGAGAGGTTTCATTTAAATATAAACGAATAAGAACAAAATCCAGTATTTTATCGTCACTGCTGCTAAAGTATATGTACATTTTCTGTTTTAAACAGCTCAAATATTTTATGCATGCACATTATTGTATCTTCACCGTCAGATACATACTCCTAGCTCACCTCTTTCAGAAGCCATTTCATTCTTGCTTATCAGATCTCTCAAAAACATGAAGTGGAAATTATTTGAGTGAATGAAATGGAATGGACATGTCTATCTTAAAACATATAAACATATAAAGAACAATAGGCTTTTCAGAAACTGGACATCGGTCATTATCAGAGCATATCATCATTATTACATATGAATTCCAAAGAATCAACTCATAACAAAGTGCCTGTATTAGGAATTGAATCACATTGACCAGATTGCAGACTTAATCTATGATCTGCATTGAATTCGCTGACTTCAACAGACACCAGCAGTAAATATGGTGCAATGGGTTCTAACTGTCTCAGGAATAAGAAGAGAAAATGATCAGCCAAGATTCTTGCTCCCAATTACTTGTCACTGACTCCTGCTGTATAGTTTAGTGTTTGTGAATCACATCAGGTTCCACTGTGATGCCTCACAATTGAATATCCTGCTGCTATTCACCATCTAGGCTTGCACCTGAAGAATCCAAGGAACAGGAGAATCGACATTTCGGGCATAAGCCCTTCTTCAGGAATGAGGAAAGTGTGTCCACAAGGCTAAGATAAAGGGTAGGGAGGAGGGACTTGGGGGAGGGGCGTTAGAATTGCGAAAGGTGGAGGGAGGTCAAGGTGAGGGTGATAGGCCGGAGTGGGATGGGGGCGGAGAGGTCAGGAAGAAGATTGCAGGTTAGGAAGGCGGTGCTGAGTTCAAGGGATTTGACTGAGACTAGGTGGGGAGAGGGGAAATGAGGAAACTGGAGAAATCTGA
>NC_057730.1:36842925-36863916 GCF_004010195.1 Chiloscyllium plagiosum
CTCGAACTCAGCACCACCTTCCTAACCTGCAATCTTCTTCCTGACCTCTCCGCCCCCACCCCCACTCCGGCCTATCAACCTCATCTTAACCTCCTTCCACCTATCGCATTTCTAACGCCTCTCCCCCAAGTCCCTCCTCCCTACCTTTTATCTTAGCCTGCTGGACACACTTTCCTCATTCCTGAAGAAGGGCTTATGCCCGAAACGTCGATTCTCCTGTTCCTTGGATGCTGCCTGACCTGCTGCGCTTTTCCAGCAACACATTTTCAGCTCTGATCTCCAGCATCTGCAGTCCTCACTTTCTCCTTACACCTGAAGAATGGCAACTATCGCTGACTGTCTGCACCGCTGAAACCTCAACTTTGCATGGGTCAATATCTTTAGTGGAGCAGGGCAGAATATTTGAATGCAAAAACTATAACAGAAATAATGGAACAATGATTAGTGGGCTATTCTCATATCAAACCTTCCAAAATGGCATCAAATAAAAAGAATACACTGAGCATTGCTCTCTGAAAAGTGATGTACAAATATTGGTAACAATCTAGGAGAGGAGTCTTCTCAATTAGAAACAGCTAAACAGGTTTCAAAAATTGTCTGTGGACTCTGGGTTAAAAGATAGTTTTAAGTAGGAAGCCTTTGACATTTCTGTAGCATAGATGAATGCTCATGAAGCTCATTCGTTGATTGACTGATTACTAAGAGCACTTATGAAAGTGCATTGATCAACTTCCCATTGGGTTTCACTGTGACCTGATTGATCAGCAGCCTTCAGGATATTCATGGACTGCTTGATCACTCATGAAGGGTGGTTGATTTGTGACTGGCTGCAGATTCAGCGATCAACATATCCTATCTGAACTGGTGAAGCTGCTATGTCAGGTTTGTACATTTTCACAGGTGGACGTGACTGGTGTTCTGTGAGGGAACAGGTTGGTCATGTTCAGTGGCTTGAGGAGGTTGCTTGGTATCTATGGGTATCTTGTAAGGGTAAGAAAAAAAGCTTTATACATCTTTTCAACATTATGATTCAGATTTTGAATGAGCCTGATGAAAAATATGTGGATATCAACATACGATCTTCAAATTAATCTTTTTAACAGAACCCCTGGGAGCCAAGTATTCAGCATGCTGTAATATGATGAATGCGTTGACAAATGCTCTGCAACACTTTTCCAAGGTGCAAAATAATGATTAATTCAGCAGTAAGTTACCTTAGGAAGCTCTCTTTCAAGAGTCCTGCCTTTTTGCTAAGGTGCATGTACACATTTTAGGACTAACAACTTCACCTGTGACACAACTCTTCAAAGCCAAGTTGCAGAAACAAACTTTTATTAAAGTTTCAGTAGTTGTTCCGGTAAGATTGGAAGGGATTTTCTGTTTCCTAAGAAGCTACCTGGATATAAGGGAATGGAACATTTTTGATAACTTGACAGCTCTTGTCCCAGGTAGCTCTGTTTCAGAGATAATTAAGCTTTAATGACAGAGAGGGTCGCAAGCCCAGTCAACATGGAGCCACAGCCCCAAATCTAGAAAACCATGCTCCCAAACCATTCACCAGTTTTGCGTGGAGAAAGGGATCCAAAGAAGCAACTACATATGTCAAATTTCAGTTGCCTTCAGTTAGCAAAAGTTTTACTAATGGGATGACATGACTTGCAGGCTTTATACCTTTCAGGCGAAGATTTGAAGATGGTGAGTTATTTTGAGAGGTAGGTACCCTTTTGGAAAGCTATATATTAATTTGGATTGATCCAGGGACAGCCTTGGGAGAGGTAAGGTGCCCTTTGAAAAATGCTACTGTCCTTTGGAAGAGGTCAAAATCCCTTTGAGATTGTTAAAGTAGACATGAATGTACATAAAATGCAAATACGTTCTTTGGAATTGTCAACATTGGACCTGGGAGCAAGAACAGAGAATGCTCTACTCGTCAATAACATAATGGCTGATCTGGTTGTGGTCTCAAGTCCACTTGCCTGTCTACACCTCAAAATGCTCAAGCCCCCAAAAATCCATCTAGTTCAACCTTAAATAAGTTTAAATATCAGCTTCACTACTTCCTAGGGAGGAGAATTCCACAGACTAACAACCCTCAGACAAAAAAAAAATCTCAAGTCTTAAAAAGGAGATCTATATTCTTAAACTATGTCCGTAGTTTTAATTTCCTCAGCGTCCACCAAATCAAGTTCTGTCAAGATCTTACATATTTCGATAAGGTCATCTCTCATTCTTCCAAATCCCAATGGATAAAGGCCTAACATTTATTTTAAAAACCTTTTATCCCTGGAATGAGTCAACTGAATCTTCTATGAACTTCTTCATGGCATTCATATGTTTCTTCAAAAAAGGAAACCAAAATTATGCTGTACTTCAGATGTGGTCTCACCAATACTTTGAACAGTTACAGTAAGACATCTATATTTTTATACCCAAGTCATCTTGCAGTAGTTGACAACATTCCATTTGCCTTCCTTTATCTACCTGCAGCCCAATGTTATGTGATTCATTTATCAGGAACCCAGATTTCTCTGTACAACCAACTCCTGCAATATGAATCTATTTAAATAGTTTTGGTTTTCTATTCTTCCTGACAAAATAGACAAAGTAACATTTACCTCTGTTACACTCTGTCAACTTTTGCCCACCTAGTTAGTCTATATCCCTTTGTAAACTCTCTACTTCCTCTTAACAATTTAGTTTCCTACCTGTCGTGATGCAATTGGCAAACTTAGCTACCAAACATTTGATTCTCTCATCCAAATCGCTGACATGTAAACAGTTGATGCCACAGCATATATCCAGAGGCACTCCACTGGTTACTGTCTCCTGTTAACTAACCAATGTTTTATCCATGGTAATAGGTTAGCCACTACACTATGCGCTCTTATCTTATGCAACAGTCTTTGATTTGGCACCAGATAAAATGCCTTCTGGAAATCCAAGTTCACCACATCTATCAATTAATATATGTTCTATATGAACATTTAGAACATAGAATAGTACAGAGCTGAAAATGTGTTGCTGGAAAAGCACAGCAGGTCAGGCAGCATCCAAGGAACAGGAGAATCGACGTTTCGGGCATAAGCCCTTCTTCAGGAAGAAGGGCTTATGCCCGAAACGTCGATTCTCCTGTTCCTTGGATGCTGCCTGACCTGCTGCGCTTTTCCAGCAACACATTTTCAGCTCTGATCTCCAGCATCTGCAGCCCCCACTTTCTCCCCATAGAATAGTACAGCACAGGAACAGGCTCGTTGGCCCACTATGTCTGTGCCGACCATGACAAATAGAGGTTACTTTGTTAAAAAACAGTTTAAACAAAATTTCCTGTTCACAAAGCCATATTTACTTTGCCTGGTCACCCTGTAATTTTCTAAGTAACCTGTTACAACGTCCTTAATAATAGATTCTAACACCTACCCTATGAAAAATGTTAGGCTAACAAGCCTACAGTTTCCCGTTCACTGCCTATCTCTCTTTCCTTGAATAAAGATGTTACATTTGCTATTTCCAATCTTCTGGGAGCTTTGCTAAATGTGAGGAATTTTGAAAGAATATTGGAGCATAAGAGCAGGGCTAAGCCATTCAGTCCATCAAGCCTGCTTTGCTATTCAATGTCTATTTAAATGTTGATCATTTATTTTAATGCCTTTATCCCACACCATTTGCATTTTCCTTTACATTATCAGTGCTCAGAAATCTGTCAATCACTGCTATCAATATACTCCATGGTTAATACACAGTCCTCTGGTATAGAGAGGTCCAAAGATTTACAACACTCTGAGTAAAATAATTTTTCCTTATCTTGGTGCTCTGCAGTTTCCCCATTATTTTGAAATTGCCTCCTTGGTTCTAGTCTCCCTAACCAGAGGAAACGTGCAACCTGCATCTACCCAATCTATACCTTTAGGTATCTTATAGGTTTCAGTTTTTGAAACACTGGAAAATATAGGCCCAGATTGTCCAATCTCTTTTCAAAGAATGATTCCACCATCACAGGAATTAGTCTGGTAAACTTTCATTGCATTCCCTCTGTAGCAATAATATCCTTTCTAAGTTAAGGAGACCAAAACCACACACAGTACCCCAAGTGGTGTTCTAACCAAGTTTCTACACAAATTAAGCAATACTTAATCTGTTCTTTTCTATTTATTGTTCATTGTCTATGTCACTTGCTTCTGCTTGTAATGGTTCCTGCAAAGGGATGTGCTTGGCATTGTGCACTATACTTGTCTGTCTTGTGCCATAATTTGATAAATCCTTGTTTCTTTTTAACTGCTAACTCCTCAGTTTATTGCATCTGTTGTTAGTTTACTAAGTTCTTTTAGAACAAGAAGGGGTGATTATCTACTTACATATACCCAGAAAGTCACTTTTTAGGTAACTGAATTCCATTCTTTTATTGTCCTAATCCTAACAAAATCTCTTTCAGCTGCGGGTTTCAGGGAAATCACACCCGATAACAACAATTTGCATTTATACAGGGCGTTTCAAGGTTTTCCATATTATGAAACAAAATTGTCCACCAGGCAGAATTAACACCAGGTCAGAAAATGTGATACTTGGATGGATAACTAAAACTTTGCCAAATATTAAACATGAAAGAGAACCTTAAATAGAATAGAGTATTGAATATTCTTTATTGTCATGTGTACTCCAGTAAGGAAGGACAAGAGTACAGTGAAAAGTTTTTACAATGGCTGGCTCTAATGGCACCATCCTAGGTTCAACTACACAGCAGCACATCTTGGATACAAAAGAGGAATAAAAAGAAAAGCAGTAGCATTACTTGGTGTCTCAAATATAAATTAGAAGTATGATAGTTATAAATTAGTTAAAGGATTGATATTACAGTCCAGTAAAGAATTTCAGATTGATATTACTTTGCAGCAGCTCAGCAAGCACACAGTCTGACCACCTGCGCCAGGGCGTCCAACAACAGTCCCATTCCACTCCAAGCCTCCACTCCACCCCACTGTCCACTCTGCTGCAACAAGGTAAGTTGCATTGCTCCGGCACTCGCTTTTCCTCTCACGGATCTCCAGGACTCATTTCCCCTCATACTGCTCCAGGTCACGCTTCCCCTCACATTGCTCCAGGGCTCATTTCCCTTTGCGCTTCTCTGGGGACTACTTCCATGAACACTGCTCCAGGGCTGTTAAAATGAGAGAGAGAAAAAGAAAGAAAAAGAACAGGCTCTGCTGCTACCTTGCAGTAATGATGGAGGAGAGTCATAGTGAGGCAAAGAGCTTTAGGAAGGGAACTCCAGAGCTTAGGGCCAAGTCAACTGACGGCAGTGAGGTTGGAATAATAAAATCTAGAAATGATCAAGAGAACAAAATTGGAGAAACATATAGCTCTTGATATTTTTAATCAATATGTTTGGGCATGCTGCTGGGGCAAGTGGGACATAAATCCAGTTTGTTTGGCCAAGAGGTAGGGGCACTACCACTATACCACAAAAGCCCAAACACATTAGAACTCCCTTTGTTTCTTAAGGAGCAATGGGTTGACTCGAATTTGAACCAAGATTACTGTGGTCACAACACATTCTACAATATAATCACAGAATTCTACTGACACCATAAACATAGAGCCCCTAGAAGGTTATAGGGCTGCAGGAGGTTAAAGAATTAGGGAGGGATGAAATGATGGAGCAATTGAATCACAATTGCATGACATAGATGAGAATTTTAAATGAAAGTGTTGCGAGACAGAGAACCAGTGTAGTTCATCAGTGACAGGAGTAATGGATGAACAATTTGCATGTTGCAGTCTCCTGTGATAGCAAACTTATACAAAATATGGCCCTTTCCTACAAATAACTTGCATAAACTTGTAATATTAGTCAATATATTTTTGGGCAAAATATATAGCAGCAGAAAATGCGCTGCCAGAAACAGGTTCAGGAAGTGACACTGTGCACAAAAACCATCAGTTTCAAAAATCTTAGATAAATGATTTGTGTTCTATCATTCTGTGCTTCTGATCCACTTACAACTTCTTCAATCCAGGCTGGATTTGTAGCCAAGTTCTATAAATGAAATGCAATGTTCTAATATATTGTAGTGCCATTACAATTCTAATTAATATTAATTTACTTCAGAATCTTCATGACACCTAATTGTTTTTATACTGCAAAGAAATTTTCTAATACATGTCTGCTCACTGGCCCAATTCTGTAATGAAGTATTCAGATTTCAAGTCCCAATACTTGTAGCAATAACTCCACCAACAGATCCACAGGAATGCATTTAGCAGCTTTTGTCCAGCATTTATTGCCCATCCATTAGGTGGAGGTGAGCCACTTCCTTGAACAACCCACAGTGCTGTTAAGAAGTCAGTTCAGAATGTTGAGGTGATGCAAGGGGTGCCAATCAAGTAGGCTTCTTTGTCTTGGATGATATGAAATTTTTTTGGTGTTGAAGCCACACTCATCCAGGTAAGTAAGGAGTATTCTATCACATTCCTAAGGTGCAAATGGTGGGCAAACTATGGGGAGGTTGGTTGTAAGTTGCTTGTCAAAGTGTTCCAAGTCTCTAATCTGCTGTTGTAGTCACAGTATGCAGATCACTGATCCACCTTAGGTTCTGGTCAATGGAAATCATTGAAAATGTTGATACTTGGTAATTCAGCAATTGAAACTGTGTTGAATGTCAAGGGGAGATGGTTACATTTTCCCTAGTTGGAGATGGTCATTGCATTTGCATGACATAGATGTCATTTGCCACTTATATCCAAGATGGAGGACAGGAAAAATTTCTGGCTGTAACAGCTGCTCCTTTTTTGAGGTATTTTAGGTGTTGGAAGTGATTTCTTTGAATTCCGGGAGCAGCAATTACTGCTTTATATGCTGTTGCATTGTTTTGCAAATTTGGAGAAAACAAACACTGAGATCAGTGCAGGGGGGAGAGAGAGAGAGAGAGAGAGAGAGAGAGAGAGAGAGGAAGAAACCCACGCTGCTAACTAACACAGCAGTGAGAACCTGCACAATGACTGCCTTTGCTATTTGAATGCATGTATCGCTGGACTGCATCTGGGAAAATCAACAAGTAGTGAAATTCACAAGTAATCTTGGAGGAACCTGTTTGGGAGAGGTCACAGCTTAGAAACAGAGAAGTGGATATTTTAAGCGTGGCCTTACAGTAAGTCTGCAATAGTGAGTAGAGTGTTCTTCTTGATTATATGTTTTATTGAGATATGTCTCTTGATTAAACTTGAAATATAAGCCATAAGTATTAATTTAACCTGGAGCAGAATTTTGTACAGGAACAAGACAGTAGTATTTTCTGGCTATGTAGATTGAAAGAAGCAAAAATAGTCTTTAGTAGAGTGATATGCTCTTCTTGTCAGATGTGGGAGGTTAGGGAGAGTTTACAGGTTATTGAGGATTACGTCCACAATAAATGCCATTGGTTGCTAATCCTATCAGACCAAATGGGTCGGTTGGAGAGACAGTTAGAAGCAATGAAGAATTTACAAAAGCAAGGGGATGTGATGGATGGGAGTTATAGGAAGGGGGTAAAGACTTAGATACAGCCACATAGATGGGTTAACTCCAGGAAAGGTAAGAGTGGTAGGCAGGCAGTATAAGAGTCTTCTGTGGCTATCCCCATTTCAAACAAGTCTGCTGTTTTGTAAAATGTAGGGGGTGATGGATTCTATGGGCAACATAGCACGAAAGCCAAGTTTCTGGTACTGAGACTGTCTCTAATGCAATGAGGGGTGGGTCGGGTTCCAAGAGCTCGACTGTGTTAGGGGACTCTCTCGTCCGAGGTACAGACAGATGTTTCTGTGGCTAGCAGCAAAAAATCAGAATGGTTTGTTGCTTCCCTGGCGCCAGAATCAAGAATGTCTCAGAGAGGGTGCTGAATGTTCTCAAGGGGGAGAGGGGCCAGCAGGAGGTCATTGCACACAATGGAACCAGTGACATAGGAAGGAAAAAGGTTGAGACTCTGAAGGGCGACTACACAGAGTTAGGAAGGAATTTAAAAAGGAGATCCTCAAGAGTAGTAATATCTGAATTACTCCTGGTGCTACAAGCTAGTGAGGGTAGGAATAGGAGGAGCTGGTGTATGGGAGAAGGATTCATGTTTTTGGATCATTAGAATCTCTTTTGGGGTAGAAGTGACCTGTACAAGAAGGACAGATTAAACCTAAATTGGAAGGGGACTAATATACTGGTAGGGAGATTTGCTAGAGTTGCTCGGGAGGATTTAAACTAGTAAGTTTGGGGGGGGGGGTTGGAACCCAGGGAAGTAGTGAGGAAAGAGATCAATCTGAGACTGGTATAGTTGAGAACAAAGGCAAGTCAAACAGTCAGGGCAGGCAGGGACAAAGCAGAGAACAAGGCAGAGAACAATTAAACTGCATTTATTTCAATGCAGGAGGCCAAACAGGGAAGGCAGATGAACACAGTGCATAGTTAGGAACATGGGACTGGGATATCACAGCAATTACAGAAACATGGCTCAGGGATGGACAGGACTGGCAGCTTAATGTTCCAGGATACAAATACTACAGAAAGGAGGCAAGAGAGGAGGGGGAGTGGCATTTTTGATAAGGGATACCATTATAGCTGTGCTGAGGGAGGATATTCCCAGAAATACTTCCAGGGAAGTTATTTGGGTGGAACTGAGAAATAAGAAAGGGATGATCACCTTATTGGGATTTATTATAGACCCACTAATAGAGGACAATTGAGAAACAAATTTGTAAGGAGGTCTCGGTTATCTGTAAGAATAATAGGGTGGTCATGGTAGGGGATTTTAACATTCCAAATATAGAATGGGACTGCCATAGCGTTAAGTGTTTAGATGGAGAAGAACTTGTTAAGTGTGTACAAGAAAATTTTCTGATTCAGTATGTGGATGTACCTACTACAGAAGGTGCAAAACTTGACCTTCTCTTGGGAAATAAGGCAGGGCAGGATACTGAGGTGTCAGTGGGGGAGCAATTTGAGGCCAGAGACCATAATTCTATTAGTTTTATAATCGTGATGGAAAAGGATAGACCAGATCTAAAAGTTGAAGTTCTAAATTGGAGAAAGGCCAATTTTGACGGTATTAGGCAAGAACTTTCAAAGTGGATTGGGGGCAGATGTTCGCAGGTAAAGGAACAGCTGGAAAATGGGAAGCCTTCAGAAATGACATAACAAGAATCCAGAGAAAGTATACTCCTGTCAGGATGAAAGGAAAGGCTGGTAGGTGTAGGGATGACTAAAGAAATTGAGGTGAAAATGTGTTGCTGGAAAAGCGCAGCAGGTCAGGCAGCATCCAGGGAACAGGAGAATCAACGTTTCGGGCATAAGCCCTTCTTCAGGAACCTGATGAAGGGCTTATGCCCGAAACGTCAATTCTCCTGTTCCCTAGATGCTGCCTGACCTGCTGCGCTTTTCCAGCAACACATTTTCAGCTCTGATCTCCAGCATCTGCAGACCTCACTTTCTCCTTAAAGAAATTGAGGGTTTGGTTAAGAAAAAGAAAGAATAGACAGGATGGAGTGAATCCCTTGAAGAGTATAAAGGCAGTAGGAGTATACTTAAGAAAGAAACAAGGAGGGCAAAAAGGGGACATGAGATAGCTTTGGCAAAAAGGTTATGGAGAAGCCAAAGGGTTTTTAAAACCACATTAAGGACAAAAGGGTAATGAGGGAGAGAATAGGGCCCCTCAAAGATCAGCAAGGCGGCCTTTGTGTGGAGCTGCAGGAGATAGAGGAGATACTAAACAAGTATTTTGCATCAGTATTTACTGTGGAAAAAGACATGGAAGATATAGAATGTAGGGAAATAGATGGTGACATCTTGAAAAATGTCCATATTACAGAGGAGTAAGTGCTGGATGTCTTGAAACGCATACATGTGGATAAATCCCCAGGACCTGATCAGTTGTACCCTAGAACTCTGTGGGAAGCTAGGGAAACAATTACTGGGCCTCTTACTGAGATATTTATATCATTAATAGTCACAGGTGAGGTGCCAGAAGACTGGAGGTTGGCTAACATGGTGCAACTGTTTAAGAAAGGTGGTAAGGACAAGCCAGGGAACAATGAACAAGTGAGCCTGACGTCAGTGGTGGGCAAGTTGTTGAAGGGAATCGTGAGGGACAGGATGTACATGTCTTAAGGAGTGTGGGAGTGTTGCTGAACATAGAGACCTTGGAGTGCAGGTTCATAGCTCCTTGAAAGTGGAATCGCAGGTAGATAGGATAGTGAAGAAGGCGTTTAGTATGCTTTCCTTTATTGGTCAGAGTATTGAGTACAGTAGTGGGAAGGTCATGTTGTGGCTGTACAGGACATTGGTTAGGCCACTGTTGGAATATTGCGTGCAATTCTGGTCTCCTTCCTATCGGAAAGATGTTGTCAAACTTGAAAGGGTTCTGAAAAGAGTTACAAGGATGTTGCCAGGATTGGAGGATTTGAGCTTTCGGGAGAGGTTGAATAGGCTGGGCTGTTTTCCCTGGAGCTTCAGAGGCTGAGGGCTGATCTTATAGAGTTTTATAAAAACATGAGGGGCATGGATAGGATAAATAGGCAAAGTCTTTTTCCTGGGGTGGGGGGAATCCAGAACTAGAGGGCATAGGTTTAGGTTGAGAGGGGAAAGATATAAAAGAGATCTAAGGGGTAACTTTTTCACGCAGAGGGTGGTACGTGTATGGAATAAGCTGCCAGAGGAAGTGGTGGAAGCTAGTACAATTGCAACATTTAAAAGGCATCTGGATGGGTATATGAATAGGAAGGGTTTCGAGGGATTTGAGTTGGGTTCTGGTAGGTGGGACTAGACTGTGTTGGGATATCTGATCAGCATGGACAAGTTGGACCGAAGGGTCTGTTTCTGTGCTGTACGTCTCTATGATTCTATGACGATCATCACAAGCTTGAATGTTATCTATGTCTTACTGTGTGTAGGATCAGACTACTCTCAGGAGTCACAAATTGTGCTGAATATTTGCAATTGTTAGTGAATATCCCCACTTCTGATCAAACATTGGAGGGAAGGTCATGGATAAAGAAGCTGAAGATGGTTGGGCATAGAACACTAACATTTCTAATTAAAATGATCATGGAAGTCTTAACAGAAGGAAGTAATAATGTATTTGAATCAGAAATTGATGAAATGCAGTCTGGATGTAAACTTGAAGTAGGAACAAGAGAGAGAATATTTAACCTAAGGACAATTTTTGATAAACATCTAATTAAAAATTCACTTATAGACAATAATAAAGTATTTGTTGGTGTCAAACACCAAAAGTTAATGGATGTGTTGCTGAAAAGTAACATTGACAGTAAAGATGTGAGATTTATCCAGAGTCCATATTGGTTCCAAATAGTAAGCATCAGGCTAGGAGAGGGGCAGCAAGATGTGTTTCTAGTGTAAAGAGGACACAAACTGTATGATTGCCAAAATTGTACAATATGTACACAGAACAAATATTCAGAGAATTAGATGGACCAAGGTTAAATATTGGGGGCAAGAACTTGCAGTATGTTAATTTCACTGGAAGAATTCAAAGAATGCCTATAAATATTAACACCAGAAAGACAAATCAATTGCATTTAAAAGGAATACCTGAGAAGAAAGCCGAGTGAAGATTGAAGTGAACAGTGTCACACTGGACATTTACATACGTTTGTCAATTTAGAACAAACAATAACAGGAGATGGCAGATGTGATAGAGAAGTTTAGAAGAAGGGTGAAGATAGCCAGAAGTAATTTTATGAAGATAAAGGATATGTTAACAAGAAACAGGCTTTTACCGGAAAGAAAACTCATCAGATGCCACATTCTATTTATTCCCTTACATAATTCTGAAACCTGGAGAATAAGTAAAGATCTGTAAGAGAAAATAGAGGTCTTTAGAATAAGACAATGCTAAAACTTCCATTTAGACAATTACAGATATGAAAAGTTACTTGAAAGTGCAAGAAAAACCAAAGAAAAAAATTAATGCTTTGGCCATTTGTCTGAGATTGAAAAAATATGGAGCTGGAAAAAGCACAGTAAATCAAGCAGCATCAAAGGAGCAGGGGAGTCAACATTTCAGGTCGAAATCTTTTATCAGGGTACTTTATCGACTCTGACTTTCCAGTATCTGCATTCCTCACTATCCTCTATTTGACTTGGTTGAAAAGCTTCAGACATCTTTTCTAGAGAGTAAAGTGGAAAGCAGCAAAAGGAGAATTTGTGCTCGATATAGCTCGATATCATAGAGTGGTTGCAAATGAGCTACAGTGGGTAGGTGGCGCTGGTACAAGATAGACACGTACAATGCCAGCATGTCCCCTCACAGGAGTAGTTACAAGCAGCAGGAAGTGTTATAGACAATTAACTAGAAATAAAAAGATACATGAAATAATCAGATAGTGTGGGGTCAGAACACTAAATAGATTCATATGTTTCTCTTCAGTTTTTTTTTCTGACTAACCAACCCTACACTACAATGAGAGGCCTTGAAATTAAGATTTATGAATAATAAGTACATAGTGCTCCTAAGCAAGCATTCAAACATCATTTAGAGCTTGGAATTCAGTACTTTGAAAATCAAACAATGCTCCCACAGTTTATGAAGGAAGAAAATAAATCAAATGGATGGGTGAATCTAGAGCCAACTCACACCTTTCCTTGAGAAATAATTTCTTCCCTTTCATTATGCTTCCCCTGAGGAAAGCTCAAGTACTTGATTAGCTGAAACTGTTTTTCTTTTGTCTGTTTTGGAAGGAATTATCATTTGGTGTATCCTGCTGACCATGGTGATATTGGTCTGTCAACCTCTGATGGTGTCTACCTGAATAGCCAGGCAGGTGCCTGGAGGCAATTGCCTGATGAGAACTTAATGAGAATGGACAGGTATTGGTATTAAACAAAACAACTATTGAATACAAAGATTGATTCTTTTTTTTCCTCTAAGTGTGCATTACATCAAGGTTTTTGGAGGATTTGTTTGCTACATGGTCAAGTGATCTTTCTCACTGTATCTCAGTGAATTGCCTCATTAACTATCTACTCCACATCCTTTAGCATCGCCCATATATAATTCAAACCCCATCTAAGCACATGCTGTTCCCAGAATAACTTGCCACTCAGCGGATATCCGGCAAATGACATGCATCCCTTCTGCTCACACCATCTTTGAAAGGCCACTGTACATCCAGACAAGCATTGGCAGTGCAACGTTGGCCCCCACCAGCACTGTACAGGCACAGCAGAAACAAAGATATCCTATCCACAGCACGTAGTCAGCATGAGTAGCACAGTGGTTAGCACTGCTGCTTCATAGGGCCTGAGACCCAGGTTCAATTCCAGACTTGGGTGACTGTCTATGAGGATTTGCTTTTCCCTCCGAGTCTGCATGGGTTTCTGCCAGGTTCTCATGGCTCCCTCCACAGTTCAAAGATGTGCGGTTTAGTGGATTGGCCATGTCAAATTGCTCCATAATATGCATGCTAGGTGGATTAGCCATTATAAATGCAGAATAATGAGGTAAGTCTAGATAGGTTGCTCTTCTGAGGATCAGTGTAGACGTGATGGGCTGAATGCACTGTAGGGATTCTATGATGCTATGGCTGACACTGCTTACACATACAATCTCACTCCCATCACTGTTACCACCATTTCACACATTTTATCTATCTGTAGGTACATCCCATCTGAATGCCCTCTCTAAGTCACAGTTTCCACACCCTCAATACCTAGAGCCTCTCATTGTCCAGTAGGGGAACATCACACACAAGCAAGCAATTGGACGAAATACAGCTAATCAAATGGATGTTAAAATTACGGTTAACCATATCAGTAGCAAAACCTTTATGGAGAGCCATTCTGAAATGCAAGGAAATTATTTTAATGAAATATTAAACTGAGATCTCATCTACCATCTGAAATGAACATAAAGGAGACCAAAAGTACCCACAGAAGCACGGGGAGGATAGAATCATAGAATTTTACAGTACAGAGGGAGACCATTCAATCCATCTTGTGTATACTGGCTTTTAAAAGAGCTACCAACCTCCCCTCACCAACTCCATCTCTGTAGCCCTCTAACTTCATCACTTTCAGGGGACAGCTGATATGTTCTGAAGAAATACATATTCTGCATGGATACCTCCGCACCATCAGACTTCAATAAGTTAAAACAAATAACTAACATTAATATAATACCTTTCATGATTTCAGGTTTCCCAAGGCATTTTACAGTCAATAAAGTATTTTTAACTGTAGTCATTGTTGCAACACAGGAACTGTGACAACAAATTTTCTGATGGCAAGCCCTATGATATCAATGTGTAATGAGCAGATAATCAGTCTTAGTGATGTTGGTTCAGTGATAAATATTGGCCAGGACACCACAGAGAACACCTCTAATATTCACCAAAACAATGCCATGGAATATTTTATATATTTGAGAGGGCCTACAACATTTCCCAATTTATCATGTCTTAAACAGACAACTTCACACTTATCCATGTTATGTTGCATCTGCCACACGCTTGCCCACTCAGTCAACTGTCTAAATTACCCTGAAGACTCATTCGATCCTTCTTATTTCTCACAATCCCCACCTAGTTTTGTGTCATCAGCAAACATCCTCACTTCAGAAGTAAAACAAAACAAAGAACTGTGAATGCTGAAGGTATGAAACAAAAACAGAAATTGCTGGAAAAACTCAGCAGGTTTGGCATTAACTTTGGATAAAAAGGAGAGTTAGCATTTCGAGTATAGTGATCCTTCTTCAGAACTCATAGTAGCTAGGAATACGGTATATATGTTGAAGACACAAGGGAGTCTGAGGGGGAAGAGAGAGAAGAATAAGCAGGTAGATGGAGACACAGCCCACACACACAGAAAGACAATTAGACAAAGGGAACGAGAAAAGCTTATAATGAGGAACATAATTAGGTGAAAATGGATTAGCTGCACTGAAAGCGGCCATGACATAACCTGGGGTGTGGGGGTGGACAAAAGACTACAAAGTACAAAGAACAGCACAGCACAAAAACAGGCCCTTTGGTCAACACCAACACATGATGCCTTTCTAAACTATCCCTCTATTCCCTGCTCGTTCACATCCGTCAAAATGCCTATTAAACATTGTTATTGTATCAGCCTCTACCACTTCCTTTGGTAACGCATTCCAGGCACTTGCCACCCTCTGTGTAAAAAAAAATACCTCTCACATCTCCTTTAAACTTACACTTTTACCTTAAACCTGTGTCCTCCAAGAATTAATATTTCTACCCCAGGAAAAAGTCTCCAACTGTCCATTCTATCCATGCCTCTCATAATTTTGTAGATTTCTATCAGGTCACCTCTCATCTTTCTACGTTCAAATGAAAACAAACTAAGTTTGTCCAATCTCTCCTCATAGCTAATACCCTCCAAAGCAGGCAACATCCTGGTATAGCATTACTACACCATGTCCAAAGCCTCCACATCTTTCTGGTAATGTGGAGACCGGAACTGTACAAAATATTCTAAATGTAGCCCAACTAAAGTTCAAAACAGCTTTTTTTTATACTCTGCACTTGACCGATGAAGGGAAACATATTACATACCATTTTGATCACCTTATGCACTTGTGTTGCCACTTTCAGGGAACTGTGAGCTTAAATCCCTCTGTATGTTGATGCTACTAAAGATTCTGCCATTTACTGTATATTTCTCTCCTACAATAGATCATCCAATTTGCGTTTGTCCAGATTAAACTCCATCTGCCATTTTTCTGCCCAAGTCTCCAGCCTATCTATATCCTGCTGCATCCTCTGGTAATCCTCCTCACAATTCGCAACTCCTCAAATCTTTGTGTCATCTGCAAACTTACTGGTCAGGCCACCTACATTCGTTTCCAAATAATTTGTATATATTACAAACAACAGGAGTCCCAGCACTGATCCCTGAAGAACACCACTGATCATGGATCTCCAATCAGAAAAACACTCTTCGCTACAAAAGCCTTTCTTACATGACTAAGCCAGTTCGGTAACCATCTTGCCAGCTTACCATGGATCCCATGTGACATCAGCCTGTCATGAGGGATCCATACAGACAACATTCACCATCTTGCCCTCATCAATCATCTTTGTCAATTCCTCAAAAACACAAATCACGTTCGTGAGATGGGACCTTTCCCACAAAAAGCCATGCTTCCTATTGCTAATAAGTCCATATTTTTCCAAATGTGAGTAATTCTTATCTCCAAGAATCTTCTCCAATAAATTTCCCTACCACTGACTTAAGGCTCACTAATCTATAATTTCGCAGAATATCCCTGTTGCCCTTCATAAACAAGGGAACAACATTGTCTATTCTCCAGTCCTCTGGAATCTCTCCTGAGACTAGCCCCAGCAATTTCATCACCAGCTTCCCTCAGCTATCTAGGATAGATCCCATCAGGTTCTGAGGACTCACCCTAAAGATTGTTAAAACACCCAACACCTCAAGAAGGTTACCTCAGGGTACAATGAGATCTTGATCAGTTGGACCAATGAGCTGAGGAGTGACACTTGGAGTTTAATTTAGATAACTGAGGTGCTGCATTTTGGAAAGGTATATTAGGGCAGGACACTGACTGGTAAGGTCCTGGAGAGTGTTGCTGAACAAAGTGATCTTGGAGTGCAGGTTCATAGTTCCTTGAAAGTGGATTCAAAGGTAGATAGGATAATGAAGAAAGCATTTGGTATGGACTGAGTATAGGAATTGTGGCTGGATAGGACATTGGTTAGGCCACTTTTGAATACTCCATGAAACTGGTAGCCTCACTCACAGTAGTTGCCACTCTATTGTCAGTATAATGCCACCAACCCTGTAAATTGGCCCATAATTGAGCTTTTGTATATTCAGATTGGACTGACAGTCTCCAAAGAGCATTCCACTGGTTCCCTTTGCAGGGCACCTCCTGATCAGTACTGGAAATCAATGGGACAGTGCCAGAGAAAAATACGAAGGCAGCTCCTGTCCCTTTTATCAGCCACTACACCCTCCACAGAGCTCATTTTCCACCACCAAGAGGCCAGTGCAATTCATTCTATCTTCTCCACAGCTACCCTATCAAACACATTCATCATTTAGAAAATCTCTATCGGGTCACTACTCAAACTTCTCTTTTCCAGAGGAAAATGTCTATTTTTTTGTCAGGTTTTAAATTAATTTGTGTTTTTAATCGGTTCACTTTCTGGAAAAACTTTACTCTGCTGCCCCCTTTTATAGATTTCTACATACCCTGAAGCTTTTAATTCTCACCCTGAATTAAAAAGTCATCACAAATAACAAAAATCATAGCCAGAGGGTTACAGGAAAATATTCTTTATTTCTTATTTCCAAGCTAATCACTTTCTGGAATGTAAAGTACCATCTTCTGAGAATATGATTAACCACAGAAAAAAGTATCTCTAGAAAAGTTTGACATAACTTGATGATTGAATTTGTGTATATCAATGCTTAATCAATCCAAGTATGATATTGAAAAATGTAACAGGGAAATTCAGCTGTCTGATGCAAGATCAAAATGGCATAACATGACATTTAATAAATCTTTACACAATTTAATTAAATCCTGTTAATAAATCTGAAACCCAGGAATGCACCTCAACATATTTTGTTCAACCCAAAACAAGATTTACTATATTGATGTGAGGTGAATCGATTGAACTGAGTTAATTAATTTTAAACTAGTTTTAAAGACATTCAATAGTGATTTTACTGGGCACCTCTTTTGATGTGTTGGTGCCATTGAGGCCCACTGTAAATCAGTATTAATGGCAGATCTGTTGTTGATTTTCTGTCAAAAACTTATAAATAATTTGCTTCTTGATCTGGGATTGAGTGAATAGTTTGGTAACAGGAATATGAAGTAACATGACAAGGTTTTCTCTTCACAATCTAATTTCCTTCTTTCTGTTCTACTGAAGGTACTGAATCATGCCAGGGATCCAGTTCCATGGTGATTATAAACCCTACAACACCTCATCCCATTGCCCAGTTCACCATGTGAGTCTTTATAAAGCATCATGATGAGACTACTCAACCTTAAAACACATCACATTTCAGCTCAATCTTGTTAGGTAATAAATTGCTGTGAGGTTTGAAAAGCTAACATAACCAATAAGTGTTGATAAGGTGAAAGGAAGTAGTAGTAAGCTTCACACTGTGAAGTAGTTTTTTTATAACAGTAAGACTTATTGAATTTAACAATGACAAGAATATGATACAGCCACAGTTGAGATATAGACAATAACATAGAGCTATTGATTTGTTAGAGCTAAACAGCCAGATATTGAGAGAAAGCTGGACTAACAATAGTAGAGATAGTCCATAACACTGGCACAGAGTGGGAGGAGTTCCTATAACTGCTAGTGTACTAATATTACTAAAAACTGAATAAGTAGAGCGGGTAGCAAGGAAGAATTGTTGGACATGATAATGTGACTGTATTGAATTAACATCAGAAAATATATAGCTATTACATCCTGAGCACTGTGTCTAGTTCTGGCTACAAAGGCAGAAGGACGCTATTCAAGCTTAGAAAGCCCAGGAGCTTCACGCCTCCAACATTAGGGGCACAAAGACTTGAGGAGAGTTTACAGTAGTTTTGGATCTTCCATTTGATGAGGAATTCCTTAAGGAGATAAATATTGACATTATTATAACATTAATTTTCAAATCCTCTCTGGACACAAGAGGAGTCTCAGAGGTTTGGAGGACAGCTAATACAATATCATTATTCAAAAAGTGGTAGGGATAAACCAGGGAACTATCAGTATATAAGTTTATCAATAGTAGAGAAACTACTGAAAAATTCTGATAAACAGAATTAACCTCCACTTAGACAGCCAAACATTAAGAAAAGATAGTTAACATAGCTTTGTCAAGTGGAGGGAACTTGATGTGTGGATGAAGGTAATGCTGTGCTTTATGTTTACATGGACCTTGGTAAGTCTTTTTAAAATCGCAAGATATAGGAGCAGAGTGGGTCATTCAACTCATCAAATCTGCTCTACCATTCAATGAGATAATGGTAAATTTGATAATCCTGAACACTCTTTTCCTGCCGTTTCCCATAATCCTTTTTAAAACGCTGATTACTAATTAAAAACCTGCTATCTCAGCCTTGAATATACTTAACGGCCCAGCTACCACAGCTCTCTGAGGTAAAAAAAAATCCACAGATTTACTACTCTCTGAAAGAAGAATTCTGCTTCACCTCTGTCTTAAAAGGGTTATCCTTTATTCTGAGATTATGCCCTCCAGTCCTAGACTTTCCCACAAGGGTAAACAACCTTTCTGCACCATCCCTGTCAGGTCCCCTAAAATCTTGTATATTTTAATATGGCCGTCTCTCGTTTTTCTAAACTACAATGAATAAAAGCCCAACCTACCGAACCTCTCCTCTTAAGAAAGTGCCTCCAAACTCAAGATCAGCCTACTAAACCTTCTCTGGACTGCCTCCAATGCCAGTACACCGTTTCTTAGATAAGGGGTTTGTAGTATTCTAGGTGTGGTATGATCAGTGCCTTGTATAGTTTTAATAAGACTTCTCTATTTTTAGACATCATTTCCTTTGAAATAAAGTCTAACATTCCATTTCCCTTCCCTATTACTAGCTGAACTCATATGCTAGCTTTATAAGATTTATGCCTGAGGACTCACAATTCCCTCTGTGCTATAACTTTCTGCAATCTTTCTCGATCTAAGACAGCATTTACGAAATTGTCTGCTTATAGTCTCTTATCAACGGTGTATTTCCATAGTCTGTCCTTACACTGAAATGCCTGAAGACTGCTTCTAGCCCATCTAGATATGATGTGAAACACTTGACCTCTATCTCATCTCTCAAGCTCCGTGCCAGAATTCAGTTAATTAGTATCGTAAAAATCATACTGTACATGCATTCATCCATCTTGAAAGAACAACTCAATGACCGTATCCCACCCCAACTCAGCACTTATGTTCCAAAAAAAATCTAAATATAAAGCACTGAGTAATTCGCCACTTAAAAGGAAGAAAATATTATCAAATCTTAAGAAGGAAAGAGTTGATATAGCTCTCCTACAGGAGACACACCTGTCAGATAAAGAACACTTGAAATTACGACAGGGCGGATTTGATCAGGCCTTTTTTTCTTCTTTTAGCTCAAAAAGCAGGGGAGTTGTTACTCTTGTTCGGAAGAATTTCCCTTTCAAAATCCTAAAGCAGATAAAAAACGAATCTGGACGATATATCTTGATTAAAGCCCTCAGAAATGGAGAGGAATATGGGATTTTAAATTTGTACTGCCCCCCGACACACCCCTTTAAATTTATAACGGAAGCCTTCTCAAAATTGATGGCTTTTGATGCCCGTCATATAATTATAGGGGGAGACTTTAATTGTATTAAGGATCCGGAAATAGATAGGATTCCCAAGAGTACTGCAGGAGTATCTCCCAGATCTAGACAATTGATGGATCTGAACAAAGAATTAGGATCAGTAGATGTATGGAGATGTCTTCATCCACAGGGTAGAGATTTTTATTTCTACTCTAATCCACATAAATGTCATACCAGAATTGATATGTTTTTTGCCCCCTCAATTTTTTTAAATTCCATATCATCCTGTAAAATAGGTAATATAGCAATTTCTGACCACGCTGCTGTATATATGGAAACTAAGGCGAGGAACAGTGGGACATCCCCTCGGCATTGGCGTATGGACCCCTTCTTAATGAAAGATAGCAAATTTGTAAAGTACTTCTCTCAAGAATTTAAAACTTTTTTAGAAATTAATTCAGGCACAGCTAGCAACCCGTCAATGATGTGGGAGACCATCAAAGCTTACACGCGAGGCTTGATCATCTCCTACCCAGCGACCCAGAAGAAATTAAAAGGAGAACAACAGCGTTTGCTTGAAACCCGCTTAAAAGCGGCTGAAACAGCATACACTGATAGACCCTCTATTATTAAATTGCAAAGGATTACAGCTCTTACGACAGCTCTAAACACTACGCTTACTCAAACAGCTAAGAG
>NC_057730.1:36867105-36878917 GCF_004010195.1 Chiloscyllium plagiosum
TTTTTTTTTGTTGTTTTGTTTTTTTTGTCAAATTTTGGCTATTGTATATTTGGGCTAATTGTATATCAATGTTTATATCTGAGAGTTTTGTTTATTTTTGTAAACTTGTAAAATGTTAAATTTCTAATAAAAATATCTATTAAAAAAATATAAAGCACTAAACAAAAATCAGTTTCCTCTAAGAAAATAGATTATAAAATAGGATTGTATTCCGACATGCAATTTTTATACTAAAATCTTAATGATTATCTTGAATGTAACTCACCCAAAGATCCTCTTATTGTCTAAATAACTATTACTGCTCTCACTCCTCAGCTCTGATTGAGGCATTCCTCCACCTCCTCCTTAACTCTCTCACTCCTTTCCATTTTCCCCTCAGGGCTCTATTCCCCTGCTGCCCTGATTCCCTGCTGTTCACCAACCCTCTCTCACACCCTCTTTCAAAGTGAGGCCTCAGGAGAGTGCAACTAGAGGGAGATTCAGGAGAGGGAAGCTGCAAGTATGGCAATGAGTGACAGCGAGTGAAGGAGTTGGAAGATGGAAAGGATGAGTTGGAGTGGTTTAGGAGAGGCTGTGAACAAAGTACCATGCATTTAGAAAGCAGACCAAGCATGCATGTTTATTGTATGTGTCTAGTTAGAGAATAGTGTGTCACTGACGAATAAACTAAAGGTCCAATCCAATGCTTTGGGGACATAGGTTCAAATCCCACCATAGCAGTTCTTGGAACTTAAATTGAAGTAATGAAGATCTGAAACTAAAAGCTACTCTCAGTAATGGTAACTGAGAAACAATCATAGATTATCATAAAATTCCATGAGGTTCACTCATGTCCTTAAGGGAATGAAACATCGTGCTTCAGGGAATGAAATATCATCCTGACCTGGGCAAAAGTGAGAACTGCAGATGCGGGAAACCAGAGTTTAGATCAGAGTGTTGCTGGAAAAGCACAGCAGGTTAGGCAGCATCCGAGGATCAGGAAAATTGACGTTTCAAGCAAAAGCCCTTCATCAAGAATAGAGGCTAGTCTGGCCTACATATGACTCTAGATCCACAGCAGAGTGTTTAACTCTTAACTACCTTCTGAAATAACCTCGCAAGAAACTCAGATCATGAGCAATTAGGGATGAACAATATATGTTGCTCTTACTAGTTGTGCCAACATCCCACTAAAGAGTAAATCTAAAAATGAGCAAAAATAGAATGGATAGGCAAGAAATTCTGGTTTTGACAGTAATGTCTTCATCTTATAAAAAGATTTTAAAAAGGACAGAGATAGTAGCAATTTATTAGATGAGTGGAATCACATCTTAAACCAAAGCAGTGTATCAGAGTTTAAATGTTAACTATAATTGTCAGCTGGCAGCATCATTCATGTCTGTATGCACTAAGTAGGAACCTAGGAGCAGGAGACCATTCAGCCATTGTAGTTTATCCTCTCATTTAATTGATCATGGGTAATTTGCTTTTTAACTCCATCTATCACCTTGGTTCCATATCCATAACAGCCTTACTCAACAGAAATTTATCAACCTCGGTTTTGAAATGTTCACATGAGTTTCAACCCTATGAGATTTTTGTTTTTGTTTCTATTATTCTGTGCATGAATATTAACTTGCTGACATCACCCCTGAACTGCCTGGCTCTAATTTTAAGATATGTTCTCCCCACTGTCCCCATTCTGGACTCAATGGTTTAATGGTAGTATCTCCAAACGGTAATTCAGAGGCCTAGGCTGAGGCTCTGAGAATACAGATTCAAAGCCGACACAACAACTGGTGGAATTTAAGTTAATAAATCTGGAATCAAAAGCCAGTCATAATAATAGTGACCTTGTAATTATCCATTGTCCTTAAAATTCAACTAGTTCACCAATATCCTCTAGGAAAGGAAATCTGCCACTCCAACCTAGTGTGGCCTTTTTGTGTCTTCAGACCAACATCAACGTGGCCGACTTCAACTGCCCTCTGAAGTATTCTGCAAACCATTCAGCACAAGGACAATTAGGGATGGACAACATATACTGGACTTACCAGTTATACTTACATTCTATAAAATAATAAATTTTAAAAACTTTTCCTCCTCCCTTACCATAAAATGATGATTTAACTCCATGTACCTGATGAAATATTTTAATCATCCTAACTCCCTCAATAGAACACCTTGTAATTTTCCACACTCAATTTTTATATAGTTAATCCAGGCAATGACCATCTCCAATAAGGGCTGAAAAATGTGTTGCTGTAAAAGCACAGCAGGTCAGGCAGCATCCAAGGAGCAGGGATTCCTGAAGAAGGGCTTATGCCCGAAACGTCGATTCTCCTGCTCCTTGGATGCTGCCTGACCTGCTGCACTTTTCCAGCAACACATTTTTCAGCTCTGATCTCCAGCATCTGCAGTCCTCACTTTCTCCATGTCCAATAAGGGGCAATCTAACCACTGCCCCGTGACATTCAATGCTGTTATTATCACTACCAACATCCTGGGGATTACCATTAACCAGAAATTCAACTGGACTAACCATATAAACACAGTGGCTACAAGAGCAAGTCAGAAGATAGGATTACTACAGCAGGTAACTCATCTCCTGACTCCCCAAAGCTGTCTATCATCTACAAGGCCCAATTCATAGAGTCAGAGTCAAACAGCACAAAACAGATCCTTCGGTCCATCTCATCTGCACCGACTAAATATCCCAATCTAACCTAGTCCCATTTGCTAACATTTGACCCATATCCCTCTATTTCCCTCCTATTCACATGCCTATCCAGATGCCTTTTAAATGTTGTAATTATACTCACCTCCACCACTTCCTCTGGAAGATCACTCCTTACACGCATCACCCCCTGTGTGAAGAAGTTACCCACCAGGTCATTTCAAAATCTTTTCCCTCTCACCTTAAACCCTTTAGTTTTGGACTCCCCACCCTAGGAAAAATCATCTTGGCTATTCATCCATTTCCCTCATGATTTTGTAAATCTCTATAAGGTCATCCTTCAGCCTCCAATCCTCCAGGGAGAAACGCCCCAGACTATTTAGCCTCACCCTGTAACTCAAACCCTCCAGTCCCTGCAATATCCTTGTAAATCTTTTTTGTACCATCTTGAGTTTAATTACATCTTTCCTATAGCAAGGCGACCATGAAGAGGAAGGGTTTAGAGGACTTTAGGCCAAGTGCTGGCAAATGGTACTAGATTAATTTAGGATATCTGGTTGGTATGGACGAGTTGGACCAAAGGGTATGTCCTTGTGCTGTACATCGCTATGACTCCATGATGCTATGACCAGAATTGTACACAATGTCTTATTGGCGACAGCCTCACTTCTGTCCTGCACAGCTGCAACATGTCATCCAAATTCTTAAACTCAATGTTATGGCCACTGAAGACAAGCATGCCAAACATCTTCTTCACCCCTCTGTCTACTTGCAACTCCACTTTCAAGGAACTATGCACATGCACCCCTAGGTCTTTTTCTTCAGCAACCCCAGAGCCCGACCATGAAATGTGTAAACCCTGACCTGTACAAGTCAGGATTGTGATGGAGTACTCCTCATTTGCCTGGATGGGTGCAGTTCCAACAACACTCAAAAAGCTTGACACCATCCAGGATACAGCAGCCTGCCTGATTGGTACCACATCCACAAGTATCCAATCCTCTTTCACCGATGCTCAGTAGTAGCAATGTGCACAATATACAAGATGCACTGCAGAAATTCATCAAAGATCCTTAGACAGCAACTTCCAAACCCATGACCATTTCCATCTAGAAGGACAAGGGCAGCACATACATGGGTACCCCATCACTCACCACCCTGATTTGGAAATAGATTACTATTCCTTTACTATCACTGGTCAAAATACTGGATTCCTCTCCCTAATGGCATTGTGGGTCAACTGACAGCATGAGGACTGTAGCAGTTCAAGAAGACAGCTCACCACCACCTTTGCAAGGGCAACTATGGATAGGCAATAATTGCTGACTGGTCAGTGACACTCACATCCCATGTCTGAATAAAAAATAAAGAAATAAAAAGTCCAGCTGTAAACTGAGTACTACCTGGGGGTTTCACTTTGTCACCCACCAGATGGGACCATCCCAATGAATGGAGAAGAGGACTCCACATATGGCACCAAATCATCTTCCTCACAATCTTTTTACAGTATCCTCAGGCACCCACCAATCACAATATCCACAACAGATTTACATCAGATTTGCCTTGTATCAATGACTTCCAATGCATTCTTCGTCAAAAAGGAGATGTCATACCCTCCACTATCTTACAAAGAAATTAACTTGCACGGAGACTGGTCAGCAGATAAGAACTTATGGGATTCAGGGCAATTTGGCAAATTGGATCTAAAGTTGGCTTAATGGTAGGATCTTAAAAATGTGTTGCTGGAAAAATGCAGCAGGTCAGGCAGCATCAAAGGAACAGGAGAATCGACGTTTCGGGCATAAGCCCTTCTTCAGGAATGAGGAGGGTATGCCAAGCAGGCTAAGATAAAAGGTAGGGAGTAGGGACTTGGGGGAGGATGCAAAGGTTGACAGTCAAAGGTTGTTTTTCACTGGAAACTTGCAACCACTGGCATTCCACAGTGTTCAGTGATGGGTCCCTCGTTGTTTGTAGTGTGCATTACTAATCTAAACCAGTTGTTTTAAACTAGCATGAGGTGAGAACCGTGCTGTGAAATGTTCAGGAAGTAGCGCCACTTTATCTTTTTGTCGAGACCTAATCCGTGCTTCCATTTTCTCTGGAATCTCAGATTCTATTATGGAAGACAGTATCGCTTGCTGCCAGGTGCCCATATCGATTGCACAAATGCAAGTCTCCAGAGTTATGTAGGGATAGAAGTTGAATACCCTACAGGTGCAGAGTTTCAGTGCCAGCCATGTGCAGGAGAAGGGAAATCCACTTGATTAAAATGGTTCTGATATGGACTTATTTGTCTCATTGAAGTATGCCTTGATACTGAAAAGGTTGGTAACTAGAGGTGGTATGATTAGTGAACTTGCAGATTACATGGAAACTGGTCATGTGATAAATAGCAATAATCAGGAGTAGACAATGATGAAGCATAATGTCACTGCAATAGTAATTCAGAACCTCAGGCTGAAGTTCTGAGCTTAGAGATTTCAATCCCATCTTGGCAGATGGTGAAATCTGAATATAATACAAATCTTAAATAAAAGCTAATCTAATAGTCACAATCCAAATTGACAATTAATTAAAATCCTGTCTGGTTCACTGGTGTTCAGAATTCCGTTAAAAACATTTTAAAATTCATGGTGATTGAGGAGATAGGGAGAATTTGATTAGGGTCCTCGAAAAAAGCATTCAGTGCTGTCAAGAGAATGTACACCAAGGGGAATGTTCATTAAGAGACACCCATTGCCCTTGCAGCTGACTTCTCTGCCCAACTATTTCCATGACCCATAACAGACAAAACCTCCAGTCTTAATTAGCCAAATTATTTAGTTGTGACTAAATAATTTGGTCACTAGGTCACTATCATCCTAGGACTCCAGTGCCTGTCCTTCTTGCAGCAGCCACATATTTCCCAAAGGCTTTGTTAAATCTTGGAACCCCTACAATGTGGAAGCAGACTATTCAGTCCATCAAGTCGACACCAACCTTCCAAAGAGCATCCAACCAGGCTCACCCCATCCCTGTAACACTGCATTTCCCATAATTACTCTACCCAACCTGTACATCTTTGGACTGTATAAGATAGTCACCAAAAATATAGAGCAGCAATTTCAAGTGAACATAAGGACATCAGAGCAGGAGTAGGGCATTTGGCAATATGAGGCTACTCCATCATGCAATAATATTATGGCTGGTCTGATTGTGACCCTCATGCTACTTTCCTGTCGGTCCTTTAAAGCCTTAGCTCTGTTTCAATCAAAATATTGTCTAACCTTTGATATTGCACTTACTCTGGTCGCTACTTCAGGCCAGTCTAGTGCCCTGGACTTCTTTGGCAGATCTGGGGACAGAGGATGGCTCTCCTCTCCACTTCCTCATCCTCCAAGATCTCCAGTTCACTGTTGGCAAAGTGGGGCACAAATTTGTCTCTCTCAAATAATTATTTCAAACTGCACATCAATAAATACACCAAGGGCAGTTCTTGTTTTATCTGTCGAGCGCAAGATTGTAAAGAGCAACATTGTGAAGATCGGATCATACTAGTCAGGTGACCAGCAAAGAACTGAGCGAGTAAAGTTACCAGGGCTCATCAGGGTAAATTCCCTGAAATTGCCACTTCTGTTGGGACATTAGATTGGGTGCACACTTACTGTGTCAGGTAGATGTAATAACAAAACACAAAGCGCAAATCTTTGAAAAGTTTTATCCAATGTCCTGGAAAATGTTAACAGCAATGTTACTGAAACAATCCTATCACATTGCTGCCTGGAGGTGCTTGCTGTATTCAACTGAATTCTGTGTTTCCTTTATTACAACAGTGACTAAACTTCAATACTTATGACTATATCTCTCTTTGGGATGTCCTGGTATGTTAAAAGGTGCTACCCAGATGCAAGTTCTGTTGTCTCTTCTTACCCGACTCAAAATTTGTATTTCATTACTTATGTAGAAACACAAAGAAACATGTCTACCATAAAAGAGTGGAGTCCTCTGTGACTTGCTTATAATCTATAGGTTTTCACTCACATGAAGTGTCAGCAATGAAATATCTTATAATACTACATACAAGACATATTATTATCTTACATCAAACTGTCAAATTTCAGATTAATGCAAGCTGTGTTGCAGCTAATGAAACTACTTCACCTTTTATTCACTGTATTTCCTTTCCCCTGACTGCTGTATAGCTTTTACCACTGTATTTTAAAAGAAAAGCATGAAATGAGAAAGAGGTCACTCAGGCCATCAAGTCTGCCATGTTCACATAGAGTGTATAATCTTTCCTATTGCAATCTGTGCCAAGTTCACATCTTCAGGCACAGTTCAAACAAATAAAGGACATAGAAAGCCCAACAACCACAGGGAAGTAAGTCTGATCTCAGTAGTGGGGAAGCTTCAAAATATAATAATTGATTGTCACTTGGAACATATGCAACATAATTAAGGACAGCCAGTATAGATCTGCAAAGGTGGGCGGCAAGGTGGCACAGTGGTTAGCACTGCTGCCTCACAGCGCCAGACACCTGGGTTCAATTCCCGACTCAGGCGACTCTCTGCATGGAGTTTGCACATTCTCCCCGGGTCTGCGTGGGTTTCCTCCAGGTGCTCCGGTTTCCTCCCACAATCCAAAAATGTGCAGGTTAGGTGAATTGGCCATGCTAAATTTCCTGTAGTGTTAGGTGAAGGGGTAAATGTAGGGGAATGGGTCTGGGTGGGTTGCGCTTCGGCGGGTCGGTGTAGACTTGTTGGACCAAAGGGCCTGTTTCCTCACTGTAAGAAAAAAAAATAGATCTGCAAAGGTATATCATGCTCAAGTAACTTGCTGGAGCATTTTGGTAAGGGTATGAAGTCACATGTAGACCAGACTGACTAACGGCACTACTGAAAAAAATCCAAAGAACTGTGGATGCTGGAAGTTAGAAGCAAAATGCATAAATTGATGTAAAATATCAGCAGGTCTGGTAGCATTTGAGGAGAGAAAGCAGAGTTAACATTTCGGATCAAGTGACTCTTCTTCAGAACTGATTGTAGCTAGAAAATGGTTGCTACTTTTGTATTCAATACCTGAACTAATAAAGGCAAGATATGTCTTATTAACAACCCTATTTCCAAAAGTCACTGGACTCTGGGGCAGTTCCAGCAGATTAGAAAACAACAAATGTGATGCCACTATTTAAAAAAGGCAGTAGACAAAAGATGGGGAATTATAGATCTGATAGCTTAACTTCTATAGTGGGGAGGATGCTTGAGTCTATTATCAAGGAAGAAATAACAAGGCATCTAGATAAAATTAGCCATGATCTTATTGAATGGAGGAGCAGGCTCAAAGGGCCAGGTGGCCTACTCCTGCTCCCAGTTCTTATGTTCTTATTTCACTTGCCCTTCTGCCTTCAAGGATCTATGGACATGCACAGCAAGGTCCATTTGATCCACAGTACTTCCCAGGATCCAAACTTTCATCATGCATTCCCTTGTCTCATGACTGATCCCATCATTCAGGCACTGGGAAAATTCTGCCTAGGACTCCTTCAGTCTCGCTATTGTGTCAGCATGAATTATGGGCTCAAGTCTCAGAGCTGAGACTTTAACCACAAACCTTCTTAATCAAAGACAAAAGCATTGCTCACTGAGCCACAGGTGACACTTCACTTTGAAAGTAAGGCAAGTAAATGTAACATATTTTCACTCTTCATACCTTGGCTGTCAGTAAGGGCATTGTGAAAGGCACTTATTATGAATGATTTGGAGATGCCGGTGTTGGACTGGGGTGTTCAAAGTTAAAAATTACACAACACCAGGTTATAGTCCAACGGGTTTAATTGGAAGCACACTAGCTTTCGGAGCAACATCACCTGATAAAGGAGCATCGCTCCGAAAGCTAGTGTGCTTCCAATTAAACCTGTTGGACTATAACCTGGTTATGTGTGATTTTTAACTTATTATGAAGTGAGTGTGGGAGTCTATTAAGCAACATTCTTAGACATGCATTGTCTGACATAATATCTGGACAATATTTGACATAATATTTGCCTCCCTCCTGCCAAATACTGAAACACACTTCCAAGGATAAGCTTTGTCCGGTTGAGGCCAATTAATTCAGCACAGATTGGGGCTTTAACCAGGGATTTGTAAGACCCAACAAGCAGTGCATTTAGCAACTGAGCATCAGGGAAATTTTAAAAAATTTTGAAGACGGGACAATTTATCATTTTTTGTTACATATTCAGTACCTGTGCTACCTGAATAACAGAGTTTCTCATTTTCTCTTTTTAAATGCAGTATTAGAACATAAGAAGTAGAAGTGGAAATCAGCCATCTGCCCTGTTGAGCCTGCTTCACCATTCAATAAGATCGTGGCTGATCTTTTCATGGACTCAGCTCCACTTATCTGCCTGCTCACCACAAACCTTAATTCCTTTACTGTTCAAAAATCTATCTTTGCCTTAAAAACATTCAACGCGGTAGCATCAACTGCTTCACTGGGCAGGGAATTCTACAGATTCACAATTTTTTGGGTGAAGAAGTGCCTCCTCAACTCATAAATCTTCTTCCCTTTATTTTAAGGCTATGACCCTAGTTCTAGTTTCACTCACCACTGGAAACAACCTCCCTGCTTCTATTTTCCCTTCATAATTTTATATGTTTGTATAGGATCCCTCCTCATTCTTCTAAATTCCAATGAATATAATCCCAGTCTACTCAATCTCTCCCCATAAACCTGTCCTCAATTCTGAATCAACCAAGTGGACCTCATCTAACGCCAATACATCCTTTCTCAAGTAAGGTGACTAAAACTGTAGCCTCACCAGCTCCCTACACAGCTGCAGCATAACCTCACTATTTTTAAACTTCATCCCTCTAGTAATGAAAGATAATATTCAATTTATCTTCTTAATTACATACTGTTTTGAAAGTTTATTTTCATTTGAAAACCTTCTATAAGTAATCTTCTGGTCATTTGTGTTTTCTTAAGTGTTTCTACATTTGAATGCACACCTCTAGCTTAAGTTTTCCAAATATTTTTTTCCCAAATATTTGAATGACTATATCTGCTGTCTCAGCCTATGACATCTGTTGTACCATGCTGTCCTCTGCTGTTAGATCTGGAAAATACAACTGTTTATTCAGTACTGGAAGTACGGTAGATAGTAATTTGCACATTATCTGGTCAACTCTGAGATTTTAGCATCAATCATTACTAAAAGAATAGGAAGAGAGAATCCAGGTCTATACATCACCACTCACTTTTGTGGTATACAATCAACTCAAACTATAATGGATCAGATGGTGTTTGTGACTTACAGTACAAGGCTGTTCAAGTTGGTTCTGAATTGTCATTTATGACTTTCTTGTTAAAATTTTAAAAAGGAGAGATTTGACTGGTGTGGAGAATGGAAATATGACTCCTGAAAATGGAATGATGTGTATCAAGTATGCCTATGGGGGGTCACAGAATATTGCTGCAGCACTTTGCTCCAACTATTTCCTATGATGGAGAAGTCTAGAACAAGAATGCGTAACCTTTAAAATAGAGCTATACCACTCAGGGTTGACATCAGAAAGCAGTACTTGATACAAAGTGTAGTAGAATTCCGCAAAAAAATTGGAGGTTAACTGAAAACATGCAAACCGCGAGTGTTACATTTTTGAAGGTAAGGATGTTAGGGATGTGGGGTTAAGATGGACTAATGGGGTTAAGAAATGTCATGACCTAAATGAATTGTAGACCAGTTTTGAGGGGTGTCCTACTCCCTCAGTACTGCAATGGGAATAAGAGCTAGATTTTGTGTACACATTTCTGGTATTTGAACCCATAATCATTCTGGGACCATCAACACTCCATGTACCTTCAAGCATTGCTTTAATTTGTTACAATGGATAAGTTTTCAATTTTGAGACATAATCCCAGCCAAAGATATTCTTGAAGCAGAAGCTGAAAAAATCAAGAGGGTTTCTATTTTTTGATCTCTCCAGTGAAGATGAACAAAAATCCAGGATCAAAAATCAATGCCACACAGTGGCAAGTATGATGGAGGGGCGACAATTAATCAGGCATAAGGCTGGCAAATGAGAACCACACAGCCTTTTTGCTACTTCCTCAATTAGGTCCCTGCTGCTACTATTAACCCAGAATGGGTAATGAGGGATGAAGTTGGAATTGGTCCCTCAATCCGCATCTGCAGTCCTCACTTTCTCCCAGCTGATTTTAACCTACTGCGAGTCCTCTTACAAGGATGCCTTCCTTGAAGAAGCTCTCTTCCTCCCTCTACAAGGATTTCAGTGAGTCCCTCTCTCACTGCACACCCCAGGTCATCTCCTCTGCCCAGAAGATTCCTGAAGAAGGGCTCATGCCCAAAACGTCGATTCTCCTGCTCCTTGGATGCTGCCTGACCTGCTACGCTTTTCCAGCAACACACTTTCAGCGTTGGTCCCTCAATGTCAAGAAACGAGCTCTTGCAAAACTCCGTCCTTGCGCATAATTCCCACTTTGCCTAGGTCTAAAATGGTTCTCAGCCTCAGGTAGATGTAGATCCAGCAGCATCCATTGCCCTCATAGTTGCATTGCCAGGCTGCTGAACAGCCATGCAGGCAGGACTTCCAGCCTGAGGTTCTTAATCTTTGGGGAAAGCCTTATACTGCTAGTTAATTATGTAGAGGACAGTGCAGGGGAGAGAGGGAGAGAGAGAGAGAGAGAGAGAGAGAGAGAGAGAGAGAGAGAAAACCTGCACAGTTACCGCCTTTGCTGTTTGAATTCGTGTATCGCTGGACATCGGAGTGCATCTGGGAAAATTAACAAACAGTGAAATTCACAACTAATCTTGGAGGAACTGTTGAGTGAAGTTCACAGCACAGAATCAGATAAATTAATTGTTGTTTTAAGTCTGTCCAAGAGAAAGGCTGCAGTAGTGGGTACAGTGGATTCTTTCTTGATTATATGTTTTTGGAGAGAAGTCTCTTGATTAAACTTAAAATATAAGCCATAGCTATTAATTTAACCTGGGGCAGTGTTTGTAGAGGAATAAGAAGGTGTAATTTTCTGGGTCTGTAGATTGTGAAGGAGCAAAAATGGCCTTTGCAGTGATATGTACTTCTTGTCAGATGTGGGAGTTTAAAGAGAGTTCAAGGGTTACCGTGGATTATATCTGCAATAAATGCTGTTGG
>NC_057730.1:36882430-36913418 GCF_004010195.1 Chiloscyllium plagiosum
CGGGGAGTCCAGAACTAGAGGGCATAGGTTTAGGGTGAGAGGGGAAAGATATAAAAGAGACCTACGGGGCAACTTTTTCACACAGAGGGTGATACGTATATGGAATGAGCTGCCAGAGGATATGTTGGAGGCTGGTACAATTGCAACATTTAAGAGGCATTTGGATGGGTATATGAATATGAAGGGTTTGGAGGGATATGGGCCGGGTGCTGGCAGGTGGGACTAGATTGGGTTGGGATATCTGGTCAGCATGGACGGGTTGGACCGAAGGGTCTGTTTCCATGCTGTACATCTCTATGACTATGACTCTAATTCAGTGGGCCTTCACAAAAGAAGTGATGTGGGACTCTCATCAGCTCTCCTGACAGTGGTCAAGACCATGGTTGAGTCCATTAGATACCTCCTTGGGTGATTGGACATTGGAATGAGAACAGGACCAGCTGTGACACGCTATCCATGATCAAAAGACTGCTGACACTGACTACTTAGATGTGCACAGGAAGAATGGTGAGACATTAAACCTTCTAGGATAGAGAATCTATAGACCCATATTTCACATTCAGAGCCGTCAAAAGAGAACACAAGCAGGGAATAAATCCAGGAAAATTGGTGTTAACTTGGTTTTGATACTAAAGCACAGCTTGTGACTAATAGCAATTTATAGGAGCTGAATGAAGCAAATAGCTTTCTCTTGTTGTATATTTCCTTATGCTCCTGCGGTTATGCTTCCAGTTGGTTTCCTAATTATTCCTAACTTCTGGTAAATTGCACTGCCATTTAAGTGAGGCAAGCCTTTGTCTCAAATACACAGGGGTAAGTTCTAATGTCATCAATCGAGCATATTAGAAAAATGTTTGGAGTTTGTTTGTACTTATCATGAATGCTGTTAATGTTTTCTGCAGCGCTCCTCAAGTTCTTCCAGGTTGTGTAAAACACAGGGTAAATTCAGATTAAAACTGCCTCTTCACTGCTCCACAAATGTTTCTAAACCTCAGACAATGTATGCCTCAGGCAAAGGGTTGGCAGCAGTGCACAATTCATATTCTGAGTCCCCTGGTTTGTTAAAAACTACATTCAAAAAGCAATTGGCTGTTATACTGATTACACACAAGGCATTTGCCTCTGAAAATTGTGTTTAAAACTAGCCAAATTCTAGCCAAAGTTTAAATTGCAGTCTCTACAATTTGTGGCAGTGCTGCCCTTACAATAGCTCATTGTAAGGGCAGCCTCATTGGGAGGCTAGCAGTGTTGGTGTGGCAATTGAAAATAGCATTTTGGGATGCAGTACGAATAATTTGATAAATGACAAAGTAAGAATCGTGTTTCTACAGAATCTTCTATGACACCCCAAAACATTGCTTCCAAAGTGATTTCTTGAATAAACAAAGTTTGGGTTGTACTTTAGGAAATGCAGTGATCATTGCACATACAATTTGTATCAAACAGTAATTTAATATGAACCAGATAACCTACTATTCAATTAATGGTTCAGGGTTGAAGATCAGCTAGTTCGCCATTGAAACCATCCTCTTCTTTAAAATAGTGTTCATGCATCTGTTATTTGTACTGTGAGGGCAGACTGAACCTTAGTTTAACCTTTGACCTGAAAAGTGTGCACTTCCAGTAATACAACCATACCCCCTCCCACAACCCTAGTAATGTCCTGCAAATGTTGGAAATCTGAAATAAAATTTTGGAAACATCCACAGGTCTGTGACATTTGAGATGACCCGTGTACTGGGAAAAGCCTGTATTTCTTCAGTACTATTGACTTTAAGAAGAAAATAGACTGAGAAGTATTTTCAAAGTTGGTTAACGTGTTTCCTGCTGGTGACATTACCAGATTCCAAGAAAGGCCCTTATAATTTGGAGATGTATTGGGGTGAACAGCTAAGAAGCAAAAGTAAATAACAAAATAATTGCAGCAGTATTCAGTTTCAGCCTGTTCTGCCCCTAATGGCTTGTATCATAGGATCCTAGAGGAGGATACAGATATAGTAGATGCATTGGTTGTAATTTTTCAAGAACTATTGTATTCTGGAGAATAGAAGATGGTTAGAAAACTGCTAATGCAACACCTTTACTCAAAAAGGACAAAGGCAAAAAGCGGGTTATTATAGGCTGATTAGCCTAACATCTGTTGTTGAAAAAGGATTGGAATCAATTATTAAGTAAGTAATAGCAGAAGGTTTGGAAAATCATACTCTAATCAAGCAGAGTCTGCATTGCATCATGAAAAGGAAACTGTATGCTTTATTGGAGTTTTTATTATATTATTTTATTGGAGTTTTTCAAGGAAGTTTCAACCAAAATGGATAGAGGGGAATGAGTAGATGTGTTGTATTTGGACATCCAGAAAACATTCAACAAGGTAGTTAACAAAAGATTAAGTCATAAGATAAAGAGCCAATAGTGTTGGAGGTGTATATTCGCATAGATCAAAAATTGGTTCATGGACAGGAAACAGTGAGTGTGGATAAGGGGTGAGGTGCTTCTTCAAGTTGGCAATTGTGAGCAATGGAGTTTCACCAATGCTTGAATGCAAGTGTTCACAATTTAAATTAATAATTTGGGGGAAGGAAGTGAACGTACTGTAGCCACATTTGTAAATGACACTAAAATAGGTGGAAAGGCAATTTACAGCAAGATATTGATAAGATAAGTAAATGGGCATAAGGTTAGCAAATGAAGTATAATACGGGAAAATTAGAAATCGTTCACTTTGGAACAAAATATTATTTAAGTGGGGGCAGTGTCCTTGGATATATTTAAAACTGAGATAGTTAAATTCTTGATCGGTAGGGGAATCAAGAGTTATGGGAAAGTACAGAAACGTGGACTGATATAAGACCACAAGAAGCCGAAAGGAAATAGGAACAGGAGTAGGCCCTTTGGTCATCAAGCCTGCTCTGCCATTCAATAGCATCATGCAGAATCCTATTGAATGGTAGAGCAGGTTTGAGGACCAAATGACCTCCTCCTGTTCCTACTTCATTTCGGTTTCTTATGGACTTATGGAGTCAAATCAGTTGGATGAAAGTAAGGAATTCTATAAAGTGGAGATGGAGTTGGAGAAAACGTAAGATTACACGTGGCTTCATACTTTTAGGGAATAATATCAGTGCTTTTAAATAAGTAGGGTGTTTTTATTTTAGTGAGTGGTTCAGGAGGGTTTAAACTCAGAGGGTGGGAACCTGAGTTATATACCGGTGGTGAGAGTTGGAGATGAGGCAATAGCAAGACGTAGCGCAGCCAGTGGGAAAGAATTTCCTGGGAAAGAATCAAGGGATCGGTTAAAGTATGTTTGCTTTAATGCAAGGAGTATCAGGAATAAAAGTGATGAGCTTAGAGCATGGATCAGTATCTGGTGCTATGATATTGTGGCCATAACAGAGATGTGGGTTTCTCAGGGGCAGGAATGGTTGCTGGATGTTCCAGGGTTTAGAACATTTAAAAAGAATAGGGAGGGGGGGAAAAAAAGAGGAGAGGGACTGGCACTGCTAATCAGAGAGGGTATCACAGCTACAGAAGTTACCATTGTCGAGGAGGGTCTGCCTATTGAGTCAGTATGGGTGGAAATTAGGAACAGTAACGGAGCAGTCACCTCATTAGGGGTTTACTACAGGCCCCCCAATAGCAGCAGGGACATTGAAGAAAGCATAGGTTGGCAGATTTTGGAAAAGTGTGAATGTAGTAGGGTTGTTGTAATGGGTGACTTTAACTTTCCCAATATTGATTGGAACCTCCTTCGAGCAGATGGTTTAGAAGGAGCTGTTTTTGTAAGGTGTGTTCAGGAGTGTTTCCTAACTCAGTACGTTGACAGGCCAACGAGGGGAGAGGCCATTTTGGATTCGGTGCTCGGCAATGAGCCGGGGCAGGTGTCAGATCTTGCGGTGGGAGAGCATTTTGGTGATAGTGACCACAACTGCCTCACATTCTACATAACTATGGAGGAGAGAAGCAGGCTCCTCTCCGTGACTCCTTTGTCAGATCCCGCACCCCCCCACCCATCCCCCACTCCCACCAGCCCACATCCCACTCCCAGCACCTTCCCCTGCCACTGACAGAAGTGCAAAACCTGCATCCACATTTTCTCCCTCACTTCCGTCCTAGGCCCCAAAGGATCCTTCCACATCCGACAGAAATTTACCTGTACTTCCACACATATCATGGGGAGACAGGACACCAGCTTGCGGATCATTTCAGAGAACATCTCTGGGACACCCGCACTAACCAACCCCACTGACCTGTGGCTAAACACTTTAACTCCACCTCCCATTCCACCAAGGACATGCAGGTCCTGGGCCTCCGCCATCGCCAAACCCTAACCACCTGACACCTAAAGGAAGAATGCCTCATCTTCGCTTTGGGACCCTGCAACCACATGGGATCAATGTAGATGTCACCAGTTTCCTCATTTCCCCTCCCCCCACCTTATCCCAGTCCCAAGCCTCCAACTCAGCACCACTCTCTTGACCTGTCCATATTCCTTCCCACCTATCCGCTCCACCCTCCTCTCCAATTTATAACCTTTCCCCCAACCTTCATTTAACTAACACATTCCCAGTTACCTTCCCCCCAGCCCCATCCTCTCCCATTTATCTCTCAGCCCTCCTAGCCCACAAGCCTCATTCCTGATGAAGGGCTTATGCCCAAAACGTCGATTCTCCTGCTCCTTGGATGCGGCCTGACCTGCTGTGCTTTCCCAGCACCACATTCTCGACACTACTTATTCATGCTCAAGTCTCTAGAATGGGAAGTGAACCCACTAACTTCTGACCCAGACGAAATAATACATCCCAACTAATATTTAATAAAACTGTTTTTTTAAATGCATTCAGAGATACAGGCTTTGCTCTCTAGGTTGACAATTATTGTATATTCCTAATTACCCTGGTGCTGAGCTACCTACCATCTTGGATCATGAAGTGCTTTTGCCCGAAACGTTGATTTTCCTGCTCCTCAGATGCTGCCTGACCCAGTCTATTTGGTGTAAATACATCAACAATACTGTGAGGGAAGGAGTTTCAAGATTTTGACCTCGCAACAGTGAAGGAAAAGCCATATATTTCCGAATGATAAGTGGCTTGAAGGAAAACCTGCAGCTGATTGCTGTGAATCATTAATTTTCTGCCAATGTCCTTCTACAGACAGTAGTCATAGGTTTGTAGAATGCAGTCTAAAACGCCTTGATGACTTTTTGCAGTGCAATTTGTACATAACTGTTGCTACTATGTGTAGTGGAGGAAGTGGAATTTTGAGGATGTGGTGCCCACTAAACGGGCTACTTGGTCCTCGATGATGTCAGCCTGTCTGAGTGCTATTGGAGCTACACTCATCCACCAATAATATACAATCATATACCTGGTGTGCAGACAATTGGGAGTCAGGAGGTGAATTATTCACTACAGGATAGACCCAACCTGGTCTTGTAATCAAAGTATTTGCTGATCCTGTTCAGTTTCTGGTCAGTAGTAATCTCCAGGTTGTGGATAGTAGATTCAGCTATGTTGAAGCCATTGAATGTCAAGGGACAATAGCTAGATTTTCTCTTATTATAGATGGTCATTCCTTGGCACTTGTTTGGCATGAATGGTACTTGTCACTTGTTATCAGTCCAAGCCTGTATAATCCAGGTCTTGATGAATTTGAACATGGATCACTTCTATATCTGAGGAATTCCAAAATAGTGCTAACCATAGTGCACCATCAGAGAGCAGCATCCTCATTTCTGACCTTATGATTAAAGGTGGGTTAATAATCAAGCATGTCAGATGATGGGGACACTTCCTTGAAGAACTCCATCGGTGATGCCCTGGAGGGAAGATGATTGACCTCCAACAAGCAAACCATCTTCCTTTATATTTTGATTCCAACTGCAGGGAGTTTTCCCCTGATTCCCATTTACTCTAGTTTTTCTTGGGCTCGTTTAACTTTTTCAATTGTGACCTTGGTGTCAATGGTGTCCCTCTTACCACACCTCTGAAATTCAGGTCTTTTTTCTATGTTTGAACCAAGATGTAATAAGATCAGGAGTAATCAGTGAGTAGGTTACTCCTAAACCAAGTCAGCTGAATTCATAGCCCTTCTTAATACATTTCCTATCACCTTTGATGAATGAGAGTAGATTGATTGTTGGTAATTGGTTTAGTTGGTTTTGTCCTGTTCTTTGTGTGCAGGACATATCTGGGTAATTTTCCACATTGCCAGCTAAATGACAGTGTTGTCGTGTACTCAGAAAGTAGTAGACCTATAATTCCAAAAGCTTTCCAAAACTGATGTTTTCCTCATATCTGGGTCTGTTATAGGCAAATTGCTACAACTTAATTACTTTGATAGCTTTAGAGGTTGTATCATACAACTAGTTTTCCCTAGGAAAATTGTAAGCATTATATGAAAGAAGGGGATTGAGGCTAAGTGGATTCAAAAGAGCTGGTACGGACTTAATGTAATGGAGGTGCCACCTCTCAGATAAGGATTTGTTTGCCCTCCTTGGTGTATACAAATGAGACAAGAGAGCCATCAAAAAAGAATAGTGGAGTTCTCCAGGGTATCCTTTCTAATATTTATCCCTCAATCAGCCTCACTAAATACAGTTTATCTCATAATTTTCATAATTCTGTTTGTGGGACTGTGTGGTGTGGAAATGGACTGCCACAAGCCCTAATATTACAATAGTGACTATAGTTCAAAAGTACTTCATTAGCTATTATTCTTAGGTCATAAAGGGCCTTATATAATTGCAAATTGTTACTTCCTTTTTTCCAACAGCAGAAAAGTTTGAAAATCATTACCGAAGTAAACAGAAAATGAACAAATCAAAGTAGAGACAATGAAAATTAGGAAAAGAAAGACGGGCAAAAGTAGATAGAAAAAGGGAGAAGTGAAGAATTCAATAATGACGGTGCCCAGCCTAGTAGCCCTTGTGATGAACATAGTCTGTGTCTTGAGTGCGTGGCATACGATTCATGAAAATCTCACCCTGAAATCTTGCCTGCTATTGACCTTGTATATGATGCAAAGATACCTTGCGAGAACAAGAGGATGGCAATAGCAGAGAATCACAGAAAAGTGCAGCACAGGAAGACACTATTTGGCACATTAAGTCAGCACCAGCTTGTGAAGAAGTCAACTTAGTCTGACTCCCCCACTCTTTCATGATACCCCTTCATTTGTTTCCTTCAAGTATTTATCCAATTCTCTTTGGTTATCTGTATCCACCACTCTATCAGACAAAGAACTTCAATTTTTAGCCAATGGTTGGATATAGAATTTCTTCCTTCTGAAAACTCAGGGTTTTTTTGTCAATCACCTAAAATTTCTACTATCTTATTATCTACTTTTCAGACACTGAAATCAATTGAATGAAATTATTTAATCACATTGAACTATTCATGTTTATAAATTTCTCTAACATGACTTTCTTTAGCCTTCTCAACTCCAAGGTCAACAAACCCAGCCTCTCTAGTCTATACCAACATAATTATAATCACTCATTCCTAGAATCATTCCAGTAAATCTCTTCAATATCATCTCACAACCTCCATAATCTTTATAAATCGTGGTGGTCTGAAACAGACCTAATACTCCAGACAGGGCTAAGATTGCATTTTATGTAAGTTTATCATAACTTCCTGGCTTTTGTACTCTACACCTCAATTTATAAAACTAATCCGTCATGCCATTTTCAAAGATTTAGAATCATACACCAATATTTCATATAAGCTGTGTGGCTGAAATTTCCCTACAAAGTTTGTGCGAAGATTTGTAGCTCGGGTGCTCGTTGTTGTGGTTCTGTTCGCCGAGCTGGGAATTTCTGATGCAGACATTTCGTCCCCTGTCTCGGTGACATCCTCAATGCTTGGGAGCCTCCTGTGAAGCGCTTCTGTGATCTTTCCTCCGGCATTTGTAGTGGTTTGAATCTGCCGCTTCCGGTTGACAACCGGATTCAAACCACTACAAATGCCAGAAATTCCCAGCTCGGCGAACAGAACCACAACAATTTCCCTACAAGTTGACCTCTGAGTTACAACCTGTTTGTAGCTCAGCAAAAGAGTCTATTGGGGCCACACCTGAATTAATCATCCAAGCCCTTCAAAGTTCTAGATGGAACTCTGGAGCCTCCAAGTATTTCTCTTCCCACATCCCCTTTAAATTTACACCACCTAGTATGTATTGGCTTTACTAATTCTCATTACCAAAAGGTATCACTTCACACTTTTCTGCATTGGTTTTCATCTGCTCTGTATCTGACCCTTCCATTAGCCTGTCCAGCCTGTTCTCATGAAGTTTGGCAAAACACCTTCACTGTTGAATGGACTTTCAAATTTTGTGTCACCTGCAGATTTCAAAACTGTGACCTGTAATCCTTAAGAGCAAGGGCAGAGATTTTCTGAGGAATGAGAAGTTGACCACTGGAGCTTAAAGCAGCAGTGGACCTGATTAACAATGAGAGGGCTGGATTTCAGTTTTGGGGTGGGTGGATGGGGTCAATTTATTTCATCAGCAGCAGCAGTGGCAGTAGTGGGAAAGATGCTTTGAAGGTGGAAACAACATTTGCTGCCAGTGTAGGACCTCAGTGCCTGGGATTCTGCTGGAGGTCCATCAGGTTTACCTAGTAATCGCCTCACACAACAGAAGGTCTTCCTGATGTCAGCAAAATGCCTGCAGGGACATAAAGTAAGAATAGGCTACCAGGCAGCTCAATTCGCTGCCCAGTGGGTGATTATGCTTTTAAGCTTTCCAATGTAGGTAACCAGCCATGTTGGCAGGAGGAAGTGGGCTCATCTCCCAGCGCCTTTTCCCACAAAATTACCAGGGCTCAAGTCTCACAGTCTGTCTCCAATGGGCCAGAAAAATGAAGAAGGGGTGGGGGCAACACGACGCCTGGAGGAAGAGCGACTCATCTTCCGCCTAGGAACCCTCCAGCCACAGGGGGTGAATGCGTATTTCTCCAGCTTCCTCATTTCCCCTCCCCCACCTTTTCTCAGTCCCAGTCCTCAGACTCAGCATCGCCTTCTTGACCTGCAATCTTCTTCCCGACCTCTCCGTCCCCACCCCCTCACCTTAACCTCTTTCCACCTATCGCATTCCCGGCTCCCCTCCCACAAGTCCCTCCTCCCTACCTTTTATCTTAGCCTGCTTTTTTGGCACACCCTCCTCATTCCTGAAGAAGGGCTTATGCCCGAAACATCTATTCTTCTTCTCCTTGGTAAAAAGGAGTGAGTGGGAATAGAAGCATCTTTTTCAGGATGGCAGCCAGTGACTAGTGGAGTTCCGCAGGGGTGTGTTGGGACCACATTCACGTTATAGGTTCACAATTTGAACAAAAGAATTGAAGGCATCGTTGCTAAGTTTGCATTTGACATAAGGTGCAGAGATTGGTAGTGTTGAAGTGGGAGGCTGCAGAGGGACCTGGTCAGGCTAGGAGGCAAAGAAATGGCAGATGGAATGCAATGTGGAAAGCGTGAGGAACGAAGGAAGAAGAGACTATTTTCTAAATGGGGAAAGGCTTCGGAAATGTGAAACATTAAAGCACTTATGAGTTCAGATTCCATGTTCTCTTAAGGTTAAAATGTAGGTTCAGTTGGCAGTTAGGCAAGCAAATACAATATTCGCATTCATTTTGAGATGGCTAGAACGTAAGAGCAGGGATGTACTGCTGAGGCTGGAGAAGGCTGTAGTCAAACTGCACTTGGTATATTGTGAGCAGTTTTGGGCTCTGTATCTGAGGAAGGATGTGCTGGCTTTGGAAGGTGTCCAAAGGAGGTTTACAACAATGATCACCAGGATGAATGGTTTGTCATATGAGGAGCTGTTGAGGATTTCGGATCTGTTCTCGATGGGGTTTAGAAAGATGAGGGGGATCTCATTGAAATTTATAGAATACTGAGAGGCCTGGCTAGAAAGAACATGGAGAAGCTGTTTCCACTAGTAGGAGAAATTAGGCCTGATGGCACAGAGATTGATAGGTTCTTAATTAGTAAAGGTTACGGGGAATAACATATTCAGCCATGATTGAATGGCAGAGCAAACTCAATGGGCGAATGGCTAATTCTGCTCCTATATCATATTTGTATGGATGGAAGATTGTGTCTCGTTAGCCAGCCAGAGTAAGCAAAAACAGCTTTTTTCAGATTGGCAAGATATAACAAGTAGCATGCCACAGAGATCAGTGCTGACACCTGTTTACAATGCATACAAATGATGAACGGACAGAAGATTTGGTTGCAAATTATACACAAAGATAGGTAGGAAAGTAAGTTGCGAAGAGAATGCAAGGAGGCAGCAAAAATACCAATGTTAAGGGATTAGGCAAAGATGTGGCAAACAGCACTTCATTTGGAAAACTGTGAATTTGTCTATTTTTGCAAGAATGAAAAAGGTTGGACAGGTTAGAATTGTATCCACTGGAATTTAGAAAGTCAAAGATAAACTCATTTGAAACATAAGATCATGAAGATCTTGCCGGGGTAGATGCAAAGAGGATGTTTCCTCGTAGGGAGAATCCTGAACTAAGAGATCACTGTTTAGAAATCAAGGGTCACCATTTAAAATGCAAGTGAGGTAATTCTTTTGAGTTTTCAGAATGGTTGGAACACTTTTCCAAAAAGATAGTGAAAGAATAGGGCAGCATTGGTAGATTATTGACTAACAAGGCAAAGATTATCAGAAGTAGATGGAAACATGGAGTTAAAGCCACAATTAGTCAGCCACAATGGTGAAACAGGCTCAAGTGGTTGAACAGCCTACTCCTGCTCCTAATCTGTTTGATTATATTCAACTACAATCTGTAACTTCATAACTTGAAATATTCCGCACGCTTATCAAATTGGGAGACCAACCCTAGTTCAATGAAGAGTGCAGGAGGACATGCCAGGAGCAGCACTAGACCTAGCTAAAAATGAGGTATCAATCTAGTGAAGCTATAACATAGAACTATTTGAATGCTAAATTGTGGAAATAGCAAGCAATAGACAGGGCTAAGTGATGCCACAAAGAAAGGATCTGATTTATGCTCAGCAATCCTGCCACATCCAGTAATGCATAGTAATGGAACAACTAGATAACCAACAGAAGGAAGAAATATCCTGATTCTCTATCATTGGGTAGCCCAGAGGAAGAGGCTGAAGCATTTGCATCCAACTTCAGCTGTAATTTTCCTGAGCTCCCCAGCATCATAGATGCCAGTCTGCATCCAATTTAATTCACTCTATGTGATATCAAGAAATATTTGAATAAAAGCAAAATACTGCAGGCTCTGGAAATCTGAAATAATATGGAGGTGCTGGTGTTGGACTGAGGTGGACAAAGTCAAAAGTCACCAGGTTTATTTGAAATCACAAGGTTTCAGAGTGCTGCCCCTTCGTTAGGTGAAGTGGAAATCTGAAAGAAACACAATGCTGGGGAAACTGAGCAAATCTGGAGCACCTATGGAGACAGAAACAGCAAACATTTTGAGTCTGGTATGATTTGAGTACATTTCTTTCTCCACAGAATCTGCCAGACGTGTTGAGTTGCCCCAGAATTCTATGTTTGACATTAAGAAACAGCTAGAGACGTTGGTTACTGCAAAGGGTGCCGACAACTTTCCAGCAACATTACTGAACATTTTTGTTCCTGAACAAGTTACGTCCTCAGGCAAGCTGTTAAACTGTAGCTACAACATTGGCATCTATTCTGGAATTAGAAAATTGCCCAGGTATGTTCTGGACACACGAAATAGGAAAATCTGACCCAGCAATTAACATGATAACATCACCTTAGTTGCCAGCAAAGTGAACAAGTAGTAATTGATGTAGCCATCAAATGCCACTTGCTCATTGGTGCTCAGTTTGGGTTCTGACTAGGGCCATTTTGCTTCTGATTTCATTACAGCCTGAGTCTAAACATGGACAAAAAAGCTGATATCCAGAAGTGTGTTCAGACTGACTATCTTTGACACTGATGCAATGATACACCATCTACAATATACTCTGCAATAACTCACCGAGTTATGTATCTACAGTAGATACATAAGAACATCATCTAAAAGTTCTCCTCAAGGCCACACACCATCCTGATTTAGAATTATATTGCCAATCTTCCACTATTGCAGAGTCAAAATACTTTCTAACAACACTTGGATGCCACTACACTTCAACGACTGCAGCAATTCAAGAAGACAGCTCATCACCAGCTTCAATAAGACAATTAGGGATGGACAATAAATAAAGTCCTAGCCAGCTTCATCAACATGCCTTCAAAAAACAGATTTTTGAATGACTCATCCAGTTAGTTCCACTAGTCCACTTTTTCCCATAACCCTGCAATTTGCCCTTTTGAAAATTATCTTCCAATATAATGCCTGATGAATGGAGTTAATTTTAAACCAAGTTACTCTGTTGTCTCAGGCTGGAAGAATGGAATACTATCCTTCATTAGTCTCTGATATTAGCAGCCTCACCAGTAAATTCTCTACTTCACATGCCATTAAACATTAACAAATTAACAAGTAGATTGAACAATCAATTATGAAAACAATACACTTCATGGTCCAGAACAAAAACAAAATTCAATCACAGTTTGAGGTAGGGATTTGATGGGATATTTATCAATACTGAGATAACTCACTCATGGGTGGTCTGTTTGATTTCACTCAGCAGTGCAACATCACTAAACAGAGCAATATTTCATTTCTAAAATTCATTATCAATCTTGGCAATGTCAGGTAATGATAAACGTGATATCCCTTGTCACCCAGCAACCGACTTTGCATAAGCCAAGAGCCTTGGCAAGAGTCTTACACTGGCGATTGGTCCAGGATGCAAACATCATAGCAGTTTCTTAATTATTTAGCACAGTCCTGCATTACCTAGCTGTTGTGATCACAAATTATTTTAATGTTAAGAGAATTGAACTGTTTCCTGTTCATACTAATTGGAGAGAGTTCAGAAGATTTACCAGGATGTTGCTGGGACTGGAGGATTTGAGTTATAAGGAGAGACTGGATAGGTTAGGACTTATTTCATTGTAGAATTGGGGATTGAGGGGTGACCTTATAGAGGTTTATAAAATCATGAGAGGCATAGATAAAGCAAATAGCAAAAATCTTTTCACTAGGGTGGAGAGTTCAAAACTAAGGGGCATATTTTTAAGATGAGAGGAGAAAGATCTAAAAGAAACCAGAGGGGCAAAGTTTCGCACAGTGTGTGTTTCATATGTGGAATAATAATGAGGAAATACTACAGGAAATGGTACTGCAGGTACAGTTACAGCATTTAAAAGACATTTGGACAGATACATGAATATGAAAGGCTCAGAGAGAAATGGGCCAAATGGGACTAGTTTAGCTTGGGAAACTTAGTCAGCATGGATGAAGTGGACTGAAGAGTTTGTTTCCATGCTGTATGAGTCTACGAGTCTAAAGACACCCAGTTCAAGATACGACCCTCTGAGTGCTATGTGGGTGCAATCCATGCCACTCTGAACCTGTGGGAAACTCCAATGATGGCCCAAAATCCTAATGCCCTCTCGCTTGACACCCCACAATTGGTGGATTCTGGAAAATTGAAAAAAAATCAGTAACCTGCCCACAATTCATTTATGAGTTGAGGATTGTGAAATGTCACAAAGCTCCGCAGTAACTCCCCAAAAAGATCAGGGAAAAGATCAGTCTATGCAGCTGCAGGTCCAGCAGTTGGTGCAATTATGGCATGATGGCCTGGGACATCCTGAGTTGTCTTCAACACTTGTTGTAATTTGCTTGCAGCGACCTGCACCTGAGCACTAATACCACTTTTGACTAGTTGGGTTAATTGGCCTGTTTCTGGCCTGAAATCCTCTATTTCTATATTAAAACAGGGTCTATCAAATTAACCTGTCATGCCCAGTACTGAGTTGAATCTCCACAGGATTTTATAAATGGATACTGACAAAGCTGACAATTATTTCCCATCCTTGGTAAATCGAAGAAATTGCCTTGGCCTTTTTCTTGAATTGTTATGGATAAACAGATTTTAATGGGTGGAAAACTTCCCAGCCCTTGAGCAGCATGCAATAGAGAATTGGGGTAATATGGCATGCATGAAAGAAACCTGATTCTCTACATTGAGAAAAAAAAAGTCCCATAAATGGTTTCAATAGCAAATTCTGAGTTTTGCTAGTAACTTCAATGCATATTGCCACTCATTATAAGCTAATCAAACCTCATTTATATGCAGTTTGCAATTCCTCAATGCACTGGTGAGAAACTAGACTGCCCCAATTCTTGATCTGAAAGTCAGAGCCAACCTGACAAATACAGCTCATCATTTGTTCCTTTCGGCTTTCATCTTAAGATACAAACACCAAGATCTCATTGCATACACTTGTGAAGTCAACATCATCATAGCAGATCTTGGACTAATTTACAATACACCACCACTATAACTTTGAAGCTCATGGACACACAATATGGCTATGGCCCTGTTGGGTTGCTTTGCACAAAGGGGAAAACACCTATTTCATTCATCACGACAAATGCATTTTATGGTTCTTAGCTTGCTATCTTAGTGCTTGCTCACTTAATACTTAATTGAGCACTCACAGCATCTCTGCTTTGCCTTTGAGCATCTTACTGCTTCAATGAGAACTTACAGACTTACAGCATCTCTGGCTTAACTTGCATTTTAGTGCCGATGGAAAGACAGACAACATATCACAGCGGCCACCACTGAACAGTCAACAGGATAGAAATGTTTCTTTACATCACCATTTGTTATGGTTCAATAGTGGATTTGGTGGGATGTAACAAAAATAACGCTATGGGTTAAGTGATCTAAATTGACACATTTATTAGTAGTTTTATATATAAATATATGAACATTAATTAGTACATATATAAAGCAGTAAAGATTAATAATCTACTTGAGATATTTTAGAAGCATTTGCAAACTAATGTGTGGATCTATTAGCTTAACCTACATAACATACATATATATAGGCTCTACATGTTAGTTAATCTGGTTACACATTTATTAACAACAAATGTACCATAACTGTCCCTTCTTTCAGCCTACTTGGGACCTCGCTTTACGACAGCTGGTCTGGAGAGCTTGGACTTCTTGGCACTAGTTGTGATCTCAGTCTGATGTGGAGTCCAAGGAGTGCTGTAGAGTCCCTGATATTAAATTTGATTCTGGGTGCATTCAGTACTTTCTCAGACATTCCATTGTGTAGAAAACCATCCTCCAGGTGGCCATGTCACATGGTTCTCCAACAGTCGAAATAATTGTCTTGTACTAAACCAGTAATTTTCCACTTGTCTTCAGTTCATTGTCATGTACAATTAACCCTTAACAATTAATGCTTAATGACATGGTTTGAAGATATAATTTTTAATCCTACCACTACACCATGTTACATCAGTGTTACATCTGCAAAATTCACCAATGACCTATTCTAAAAACACCAACTGTTTCAACCAAATGGCCACATCTAAATATCAAAGAGAACTGACCATAGCAGAGTAAAGGGTGTGGATCTTTGGGTTGCCACACAACTCAGTCAAGAGTATTGTCTAATCCCAGTCCAGGGAATTGGCTTCAATCAGACACATGATGTGATCAAGACCCAGAGATCCTTGCCCTTGAATTCCATGGATTTAACCACAGTTCTGTAAATCAAGTCCAATCAATCCAGGGATCACAGATAAGTGGTCAGGAAGCTGTAGAATTATTAGTATGGCAGTTGGGCAACCATCATCTGGGGGTCCGCAAAATGAGTTAGATAGGAATGGGGTGGGCCACTGTCGGTTCTAGAGTTTGGAAGGGCATTATCAGGGCAGTCCATGCAATATAGTGAAACTGGGAAACTCATGTGAGGTTGGAATGTTTTCAGCTATGACACTGACTCATGACAGTGAAGGACAAAATTCCAAAGGATGTGATCTGATATATTGATTGGGCATGGGGTACTCAGAGGTAGACTGGATTTCACAACTTACCTGTATCCTGGCTTCAACGGACAGACTGTGGATAGTGATAGTGAGCATGGCAATGTGGAAGAGAAACAAAGATCTTGAACAATAGATGGAGCCTGGAACTCATTCACAGGAGCATGACCTGGATTGCATGCCAAGCTTGAATGATAATTGAGCAATAGTCACCACCCATTCCTAAATGAGTACGTGCTTCCTTGTTAAATACATAGACTGTAGAGATGTACAACACGGACACAGACCCCTCGGTCCAACTCATCCATGCCGACCAAATATCCTAATTAATCTAGTCCCATTTGCCGGCATTTGGCCCATATTCCTCTAAATCCTTCCTACTCACATACCCATCCAGATGTCTTTTAAACTGTTGTAATTGTACTGGCCTCCACCACTTCCTCTGGCAGCTCATTAAGGCTTTCGACAAGATGTGAAAAAGTTGCCCCATTAGGTTCCTTTTAAATCTTTCCACTCTCATCTTAAACCTATGCCCTCTAGTTTTGGACGTGAAAAAGACCTTGGCTATTCACCCTATCCATATCCTTCATGATTTTATAAACCTTTATAAGATCATCCCTCAGTCTCCAACACTCCAGGGAAAATAGCCCGAGCCTATTCAGCCTCTCCCTATAGCTCAAACTCTCCAACCCTAGCAACATCCTTGCAAATCTTTTCTGCACTCTTTCACGTTTAACAACATCTTTCCTACAGCAGGGAGACCAGAATTTAATGCAGTATTCCAAAAGTAGCCTAACCAATATCCTGTACACCTGCAACATGACCTCCCAACTTCTACACTCAATGCACTGATCAATAAAGGAAAGCATATCAAACACTGCCTTCACAATCCTATCTAATTGCACCTCCACTTTCAAGGAACTATGAACTTGCACTCCAAGGTTTCTTTGTTCAGCAACACTCCCCAGGACCTTACCATTAAGTGTATAAGTTCTGCCCTGATTTCCCTTTCTAAAATGCAGCACCCCACATTACTCTGAGGTAACTTTCTTCGCTGTACACTACACCTCCAATTTTGATGTCATTTGCAAACTTAGTACCTATACTTCCTATGTTCACATCCAAATTATTTGCATAAATGATGAAAAGCAGTAGACCCAGCACTGATCCTTGTGGCACACCGCTGGTCACAGGCCTCTAGTCTGAAAAACAATCCATCCAACACCAACCTATCTTCCATCTTCGAGCCATTGCTGTATCCGAATGGCTAGTTCAGTCTGTATTCCACATGATCAAACTTTGCTAACCCAGTCTACCATGACGAACCTTGTCAAAAGCCTTAATGAAGTCCATATAGACCCCATCCACTGTTCTGCCTTCATCAATCCTCAGTCACTTCTTCAAAAAAAAAATCAAGTTAGTGAGACACGATTTCCCACACACAAAGCCATGTTGACTATCTTTAAATCGATCCTTGCCTTTCCAAATACATGTAAATAAACCCTGACCCTCAGTATCACCTCCAACAATGTACCGACCATGGATGTCAAGCTCACTAGTCTATAGTTCCCTGGCTTTTTCTTACCAACTTTCCTCAACAGTGGCACCACGTGAGGCAACCTCCAGTCTGCTGGCACCTCACCTACAGTTGAAACCTTTGCCTCTTGCCAAGTTTGCACTCGTGAATGATCATGTAGTCACACCTACGCACAGCAGCCATACATATAGAATATGAAAGAAGGTAAAATATATCATAAGGTCTTCATATTAATAAAGAGATCACTGAGGCAAAAGGTGAAGTGCAAAATCTTGTCTACACTCACATAGTTGAGAGATCCCAAAAAACTACTATCCAGGATTCTTTTGAGGTAAGCCTCACAAATATAACCTCCTTCCTCCTTGTCAACCATGCTAAGAGAATCCATTGTAAAGAAAAAAGAAAACCATGTTGGAATTGTTGGTGTGCATGATGCAATGTCAGTACAGATGCAACAGAGACAGAGAAACTGGGCAAATAAAATTGAATCATTATATGAAGTAGAGTTTCAGGAAGTACAATTGAAGTAGCTACGGAATGCGAATGTCTGTAACAATCATGAATGGGTTGCCTGTCTCCGTAAACAGACAAAAAAAGTTGAGGAAAGAAAGGGAAGAATCAGATATAAGCCTGGTGAAGGTGAGGGTAGGATATAGATTAGAAACAAAGTCAGTGAAATGTTATTGTTCATAGTGGCAACAGGAAGCAACCCCAATACAGTCCTCAATGTACCAGAACAAGAGATGTGACGGGTGCCTAGGATTGGAATAAAAACAGTTCCATATTACCCACAAAAATGCAGGTATCACTAGAGGCCATGTGAGTACCCACAAAACCACTTGTTAACTTTAACTCTGTACACAGAATTTAAAAATCACACAACACCAGGTTATAATCCATTTATTTGGAAGTACAATCTTTGGAGTGCTGACCCTATGAAGGAGCAGCACTTCGAAAGCATGTACTTCCAAATAAACCTTTGGACTATATAACTTGGTGTTGTGATTTTTAATTTTGTCCACCCCAATCCACATCATCTCTAAATACTGTTTGATCTACAAAATTGTTCGAGTTTAATGTTTATTTCAGGTTTCAGATTTCCAGCTTCTGCCATTTTTTGTTTTGATACTTCAGACTCACAGTTTTGAACTCCTTCACAAGCTGAAATATTTAATTAAAATTTTGAAATTGTTTGGGAAGATAGATTTGAAGACCTCCATTAGGCCACCCATTATCCTTTCTTGTACAGAGAAGAGCTGAAGCCCATTTGTTCAATGTTTTAGATACAAAAACAGAAATTGCCGGAGAAACTTAGCAGGTCTGATTGCATCTGTGGAAAGAAAGGAGAGCCAACGTTTAGAGTCCAATGACCCTTCATCACATATTCAGATACTGCCAAACCTGTTGAGTTTCTCCAGCAAGTCCTGTTTTTTTTTTTCCAGGATTTCCAGCATCCAGTTCTTGATTTTATATTATCCCAATGTTGCATAATGAGGATCATTTTTCTAATGTTGAGGATAAACTGTGTAAATCCACCCTCTCTCATATTTTTAAGATCATTTTTATAAAATGGAAAATAGAACTATTGAGGGGAGGAGAAGGCCTACTGGTATTATTGCTGGACTATGCGTCCAAAGAACCAGATAAGGTCCTGGGGACCTGGGTTTGAATCCTACCATGGCAGATGGTGAAATTTGAAATTAATAAGAATCTGGATTTAAGAATCTAATGATGACCATGAAACCACCTAAGATTCTTGGGAAAATCCATCTGGTTCACTAATGCCCTTTAGGGAAGGGTAACTGCCATTCTTACCTGGTCTGGCCTCCATAGGACTTCAGACCCACAGCAATGTGGTTAACTCTTGACTCTGTGCAATCAGAAATGGGCATAAGTGCTGGCCCAGCCAGTGACACCGTCCTCCTGTGAATGAATGAATTTAAGAAATGGTATTGAAATCTTAAAGGCTGAAATCAATAGATGGGTAAGAGATCAAGAGATTTTAAGCAAATATGGGTAAACACAATTAGCACAGAGATGAATCTTGGTCTACATGAACACCAGAGCTTCTCCTCCAAGATGAGGGTGAGAGTGACATTACACCTTCGGTCACAGAGGATGCCATTACTTACGAAAGAATGGCTTGTTCATTATTTCCTCATAAGCTAAATCATCTCATTTCTGGTATCATTTTTGTCAATCATTTTTTCACATTCTTTTGTTTTTCTATATTATTTTGATAATTTGAAGAGCTGTGCTATGCACTGGATTCCATGACAATAAGTTAAAAAAAAGATTTTACACATTCTCTAATACCTTCATATTCTTCTCACTATTTGAAGAGAATGACTGCGCACATTACTCTGAGACAAAATATTTTAAAAATGATGGACTAGAGTGGAAAGCAAGAAAAATGTGGAAGTCATACATATGGCACAGCGTGAGGCTGCGAAAAAAAAAGACTATTCAATTCCTTGGCACGATGGCAAAGAGTGCAGCATGTTCTCCTTAAAGCTTTCATGGTGTCTTTCATTTTGTTAAAGTCGCCTACACAATGTATTAATGAGATCCTTTTCTATTAATGCATTCAAACATCTTGTAGGGAGCCTGGCAGTGGTGGCAGCATAGGAGACGGTAGAGAGAATCAAGAATAATTAAAGATAATGGAAAAGCAGAATCTTGTCAATTTCAAAATGCTGTAGGGAGAATAAGATAACCATCTGTCCCAGCAGGTCATGTGGAGAGAACCTGATCACGCATGGAATTGCAAAAATTTATCAGTATGTGTTATTTTAATTAATTATACACCATTACAGAATCACGCAAATGAATCAACCCCCTAAGCAAAGGAATTTTTTTTACATAATGCTACCGACCATCCCAACCACTCACATATCAAAATTATTTGTGCCCCTTTTTACAGGGGCACTACTTAAATGGAAAATCTTTCAGATAACGTTGTTTTTGCTTGTTTACAGAGATATGTCACCGCCACCCTTATTGTGACCAAACTAATCTTCGTCAGTATTCATCGAACCAAATTAAAACATGGCTGTTTTCCCTCTGCTAATAAAAACAATCACTTGTCAAACAATTATGTGTGAACATGTTTATTTACGTTTAAGCTATGTATTAAAAACCTTACAATTCACAACTTTCTGCCCACAAACCAAATACATGAATTCTTTTATCAGCATATTCTATGAGAACATGTCTATTTGTATTGCTTTTCATTGGAGATGGCACAATTGCCTTACAGTTTCGATTCCAGCCTTGGGTGACTGTCTGTGTATCCATATCTGTGTGGGTTCCTGTCATAGAGTCATAGGGATGTACAGCAGGGAAACAGACCCTTCAGTCCAACTCGTCTATGCCGACCAGATATCCCAACCCAATCTAGTCCCACCTGCCAGAACCCGGCCCATATCCCTCCAAACCCTTCCTATTCATATACCCATCCAAATGCCTCTTAAATGTTGCAATTGTACTATCCTCCACCATTTCCTCTGGTAGCTCATTCCATACATGTACCAACCTCTGCGTGAAAAAGTTGCCCCTTAAGTCTCTTATCTCCTCCCCCCTCACCCTAAACCTATGACCTCTAGTTCTGGACTCCCCCATCCCAGGGAAAAGACATTGTCTATTTATCCTATCCATGCCCCTCATGATTTTATAAACTTCTATAAAGTCACCCCTCAGCCTCCGATCTCCAGGGAAAACAGCCCCAAAATGTTCAGCCTCTCCCTATAACTCAAATCCTCCAACCCTGGGAATGTCCTTGTACATCTTTTCTGAACCCTTTCAAGTTTCACAACATCTTTCCAATAGGAAGGAGACCAGAATTGCATGCAATATTCCAACAGTGGCCTAACCAATGTCCTGTACACCCACAACATGACCTCCCAACTCCTGTACTCCATACTCTGACCAATAAAGGAAAGCATACCAAACACCTTCTTCACTATCCTAGCTAGCTGCAACTCCACTTTCAAGGAGCTATGAACCTGCAATCCTAGGTCTCTTTGTTCAGCTGGGTGCTCTGGTTTCCTCTCCTAGTCCAAAGATGTGCAGGTTGGGTGGATTACCCATGCTATATGTCCTCATGGTGACCAGGGTTTTGTAAGCCATGGTTACAGGGATAGGGTAGAAATGGGATGCTCTTTGGAGGGTCAGTTCACATCTCATGGGCTGAATGGTCTCTATCTGCACTGTAGGGATTCTATGATTTTGTGATCAGGGAATACCTATCCCACTCTTGTTTTATCATTCATAAATTTTATTTGTGTTAAAATTAATGTGTGAATGCTTACAAAAAGGAGAACCAGTTAGGAAGATGAGGTGATGGAAACTGCTACAGGTATACAGAAGTACTGGTGGGGATGCAACAGAGATGCTAATGATTCACAAGGAGTCACAGTTTTGAGTCTCTTTTTTTCCACATGATCTTGCTCCAAATAATACTAAATTCCTCCTTCAAACTGCATTCCTGGTGTTCCCTTAAATCAATACTATCCACTGTTCTCAAAATGTTAATAACACTAAGTGCCTTAAGATCTCACGATTCCTCTTAACAAAGCCAAGCCTGATCAGTTGTTAGCAAAACATCCCTGTTCACTGTCACTAACAACTTTAGCAACTCAGGTGATTTTTCCTTTTAAAATAAACACCATAAAAATTCATGTTGTTGTCACAAAGTATTTAGCTGTTGTTTAAATACATAATATTGTTTCCCAAGTCAGAAGGCTCAAGTCCCATCCAGAGACCTGTGCACAAAATCAAGACTGATATTCCTACTGTGATTTGGAAGTGCTGGTGTTGGACTGAGGTGTACAGAGTTAAAAAATTCCACAACACCAGGTTATAGTCCAACAGGTTTATTTGGAAGCACTAGCTTTCAGAGCACTGCTCCTTCATCATGTATTGCATTTAAATTTCCAGAATGCATTTGGTTGTGGAGTAGAAGATCATTGGACACAATTTATAGCAAAAGTTTATAGTGTGATGTAACTGAAATTATATATTGAAAAAGACTTGGGTTGTTTAAGTCTCTCACCTTTTAGAATGGGCATGTTGGTTTCAGTTCTTTCATATGTAAACCTCAGAATTCTTTTTTTTAAAAAAAAGTTACATTCTCAAGTGAACTTTAACAACAGGTGCCATATTGGCCCAGATAATGCATTGAAGGTGTGAGGCTGTCTGTGCCCTAATGTTGACTGATTCTAATCTAAAAACGGAATTTACAGAAGCTTACATGGATTCACGCAGTTTTTGAGCAAAATAAAACATAATTCTGCAAGTACAAATTCACCCCACAAACTTACATATGCATGTGCGAGGAGGTATGAATATATGAGTGACAGCGTGAGTGTAAAGGGATACAAATCTGTCAAAGAGTTTGTGGGTGAGTGCATGCGTGAGAATACAAGAGAGGGTCTGCATGACTGCATGGGTCTGTAGAAGTGAGTGCCTGTGTCTGTGTAGTGCAGTGGGGTCACCTGTAGTGTGACATGAACCCAAGGTCCTCGTCAAGGCCATCTCCATGGGTACCGAACTTGGCTGTCAGCTTCTGCTTGGCCACTTTGTGTTGTTGCCAATCCTGAAGTCTGCTTTGGAGAACAGTCACCCGAAGAACAGAGGTTGAATGTCCAGGACTGCTGAAGTGTTCTCCAAATGGGAGAGAACACTCCAGTCTGTTGACTGTCGTGCAGTGTCATTCATCTGTTGTCGTAGCCTCTGCTCGGTCTCAGCAATGCACCATGCCTCAGGGGATTCTTGCCTGCAGCATATGAGATCGACAACATTGTCTGAATCACGAGTACCTGCCATGTACATGGTTGGTGGTGTCCCCATGTGTAATGGTGGTACACATTCCTCATGTATACTGGGACAGCAGGGTTGTCATATTTTGTATAATTAGAACAATGTCTTATCTGATATATTCCAGAAAGCTGGGTGCACTGAGTAGGACTGGAGTCAATTTTTACAGAGACATACAATACATGCATATGATTACAAATTAGGAGTACAGAGGGACAGGCTACTTGGTCCCTCAATTCTGCTTCACCATTCAATAAGATCATGGCTGATCTTATCATCTCCTTCAATAATCTTTGACTCCATTCTTAGTCAATGCCATTTTCAGTCTGTTCTTTATATATAGAGTAAAAGCAAATTCCCACCAACTGCATATAATTAAAGACAATTACAATGCAATAAGAGCTTCTGTCTCAGGAGAACATAAAAGGTAAGAACCACTATTCAAAAAAGTATAGGAGGTTCTCAGCATACTGGCCAATAATTATTCATCAAAGCAACACATCATTAGAACAAGGGTGAAGTCAGGAAAATCACAATCACCAGAGTATACAAGTTAATTATTGGAACTGTGGGCTCACAAGGGCCTGGGTCCTAATGAACATCATTCTAGGATCTTAAAAGAGGTGTCTACTGAGGTAGTTGATGCATTAATGTTAATTTTCTAAAATTCTTTCAGCCAAGGTCCCATGAGATTGGAAGATAGAAAATGTAACCCCTTCATTCAAAAAAGGAGGGAGACAGTTAGCTTAACATCTGTTGAAGGAAAAATGTTAGTAGCTATTATTCAAGTAATAACAAGACATTTTGGAAGTAATCAGGTAGATAAATAATTAGGTAGAGACAACATGATTTTGTGAAAGGGAAACTGTGTTTGACCAATTTATTGAGTTCCTTGAGAATGTAATACGTGCTGAGGATAAAAGGGAATGAATAGATGTACTGCACTTAAATTTCCAGAATGCATTTGGTAAGGTGCTACAAAAGGTTGTTATACAAAAAAAATCTCATGGTGCACAGACAAGCATATTGACATGGATAGAAGATTGAATGGCTGCCAGAAAGCAGAGAGTAAATATAAATAGGACTTTTTTAGTTTGGCAAGTTTTTTTTTTAACAAGTTCACAGATATCCATATTGCTTCCTTTTCTCATCCAGAATAGGAAAAGTTTATCAATTTTGCTTCCAATTGCCAACCTGCCCTCACCTCCACCTTGTCCATCTCCTTTCTCTTCCTCAACATCTCTGGTGATAAGCTGGCCACCAATGTCTACAACAAACCCACTGACTCCCACAGTTATTTTGATTATACATTCTCATACCTTGCTTTCTATAAAAGATTCTATTCCATTCTCTCAGTTTCTCAGTCTCTTCCACATGTACTCCAATGCTGTCAACTTTAACAAGGAGGCCTCCAAAACATCCACCCTCTTTGTCAACTGAGGATTCCTCAGCACAGTAGTTGCAAGACCCTCAGCCAGTCTTATCCACTTCAGCCCTCACCCCCTCTTCTCCCTCCCACTGCAGCAATACGGTCCCCCCTTATCCTTACCTACCATTCCACCAACATCCACATCCAGAGGATCATTAGCCACTATTTCCGTCACCTCCAGCAAGATGTCACCACGAGACACAAATTTCCCTCCCCTCCCTTGTCAGCCTTCTGCAAGGATCTTTCCCTCTGGGACAACCTAGTCCACTCCTTCTTATAGAATCATAGCAACAGCAGAAAGAGTCAACCAACTACATGTAGTTGACAATCCTTTGGAGAAACAAACATTGATGCTGATGTTGTTGCTACTGCTGAAGGCATGTCAGGCTTTACAGGACTAAGAGATCACATTAGCTGGAGCATTGAGCTGACACCAAATCAGCTTCCCATGCTGACTGATGTCTTGCTCTGCAAGTGTCCAATAAGCATCTTGCCCATCAAATCTTTTAATTGCCTTAAATCTCAATCAGATTATCCATTACTCTTTAATTTCAAGCAAATTGAAGCCCATTACGTAGTGTGCTCAAATAAGTTACTCCTTGCCTTTCAGACCAATGTCATTCTTGCGAGTGCACTATACCCCTTACAAACCTTAATGTTCGCTAAAGGCTTTATTGTTCCTATTGACTAAATACATTAAAAATTGCTGGAAAGAAACGTCAAGTGCTGTTTGATTAACAAAGGTCTTCTCAAACAGCAGCCTTGCATGCATTTAAAAAAGCAAAAGAACGAGTCATTCACCTTAACCCAGAATAGAAAGGAAGCCAACTGAATAGGATTAAGGAATTTCATTAAGAAAAACCTGGAGCAGAAAAAAAATGCTCTAAAGTTGAAACCAATGCTGAAATAGGAACGCTGAAAGGTGACCAGAAGATAGATGTTCACTCTTGATACTTCAAGCTATGCAGATAAAATTTAGCTAATGGCTGTTAATAGCTTATTAAAATAGATGTAATATATTATCTTTTTTAAGAAACATGAAAATACTTTGTAAAAAAATTGAAAGAACTGCAGATGCTGGAAATCAGAGACAAAAACAAACTGCTGAAAAAACTCAGGTCTGGCAGTATCTGTGGTGAGAAATCAGAGTTAACATTTTGGGTCAAGTGACTTCTTCAGAACTGCAGGTAGCTGAAAAAGTTGTTCTTAATGCAGAAGATAGGGTGATGGGGTTTAAGGAGTAAACAATAGGTGGAGCTAGAGTCCAAATGGACAGGGAAAAAAGAAGAATTGTATAAAGGCGTGGATAATAAATAATTGCTAGTAATGACAAATAGTGTCAATTTGTGCGCATGCACTCATGCAGAGGTAGCTTGGGGAAGATGCTGAAGTCCTAAAATTGTTGAACTTGGTATTGATTCTGTATAGGTGTTCTGTGAAACAGTCACCCAATCTTTGAAAATACTTTGTGTTTTGCAAACTCAATGCAACCTTGAATGTGGAAATAGAACTGACTGTCACTGGAATTGAATCCTCCCAGAAATTGCTCAATGCTTTGAAAGTGCTTATCATTGCATTATTCTAAATATTATATGATCATCTTGTAACCAGACTAATACTTCATATTTTCCAATATCAAAAGTATGTTGTCCATAATTTTCGATATCTATAACCAGTAGGTATACTTTCTTGCTGGCAGCATATACTTGGAAAATGGGCCCTCTTAAACCAGAGATATGAGGCTTTTAATGCTTTACTATCAGTTTGCCAGATGTAAAAAGCATAAAATACCACCTTGATTATATCTCTGCTTTTAATATTTTTACTTAGAAATCTCATTGACATTGCTCATGTAAACAGAAAGGTCAAACTGCTGGAAGCGGGGTAGTAACACTATTAAAACTCAAGAAAATAAGAAATTGATGTAGCATAATTGAAGCAAGTGATAACACAATTATCTACAGTCCACACCTAACATTTATAGTCTGCAATGATCGTTCCAAAAGTGATGAAATGTAAATATTCCTGATCACAATATCTTGTAGCAGTAAAATGCATTGACATTTATGCACAAACTGTACACTAAAATTAACTTAAGTTAGCACCTCACTGGGACCACTCAACTTTTGTGATCACTACCTACTGCACCATCATATCCATTTTATAACCTTTATATCTAATATATCCATTTTATAATTTGAGTGTCAGCTTTAATTCAGATAGAGGCACTATCGCATCCAAATCAAAAGGCTTTGGGTATGAGTTTCATTCCAGAATTGAATGCAAAAATAAGAGTTAACACTCTAGGGTAGAACTGTATTGAGTAGTACACTATCACATGAGCTGCCTTTCAGCTGAAATATTAAACCAAGGCCTCTTCTACCAGCTTGAGTCAGTCATTGTAAAGCATCCTATGGCACTAGTTTGAAAAGAAGGGAAGTTATCCTGTAATCTTGGCTAATATTTATCTATCAAACAATCAATCACGAAAGCAGATTGTCTGGCCATTATCACATTGCATATACCTTACTTCCTACATTAGATTAGATTACTTACAGTGTGAAAACAGGCCCTTCGGCCCAACAAGTCCACACCGACCCTCCAAAGAGCAACCCACCCAGACCTATTTCCCTACATTTACCCCTTCACCTAACATTATGGACAATTTAGCATGGCCAATTCACCTAACCTGCACATTCTTGGATTGTGGGAGGAAACCAGAGCACCTGGAGGAAACCCACGCAGACACGGGGAGAATGTGCAAACTCCACACAGATAGTTGCCTGAGTCGGGAATTGAACCTGGCGCTGTGAGACAGCAGTGTGCCACCATGCTGTCAACAGTGACTACACTTCAGGAAAAGTACTTAATCATCTGTGAAGTACTCCGAGATGACCGGAAGTCATAAACAGTACTGGCACATCCATTATATAATCACTGTATCTAGTTTATCCATCACTGGAAATGCCAAGGCCCTCCAAAGCAGGTCTTGATTCTGAACATTACTGATTCAACACATATATCCCCAGTTTGTTTGATAAGCAAGCAAAAGGGCGGACAGAATCTTATACGGGCCAGAACAGCCTGAACGATGGCAAGAAATGTGACAGGATTGCACGCAAAGTCCAGTGAAGCCAATCTTGATATTGGGAGAAACTTGCTGCATTTTTATGCAACTGATGTCAAGATGAAATTCTCAATACACAGGTTGAGATGCCTGTTGGGGGATTGGGGTGTGGGGGTGGTTATTGCTCATTAACTCTTATTAACTGCACATCTTACCTCATTAACATGCAGCTTCCTTTTTTCCAATCCCACCAAACAGATTGGACATGAAGAATTCTCAATATGGAAACAAAAGTAGGTACCTGGTGACATCAGCTGACCACTGGCTGCAAACAGCTTCCATGTTGGTCACCAGCTATATGCACCCCTCACCTATGGGCATTGGCATTCAACAATTGCTAACCCCCTCAGAATCTTGATGGCACCTCTCCAAGCTACTTGCAAAGTTCAGACCCACATTTTGGCCACACCAGAAGTTACGCTTAATATGCTGTCATTTGACATGCAGGGACAGGAACCCAGTTCATGGACTGAATCAGGCTACATCTCAGGGCTGCTCACTTGCTTTCAGTGCTCATTCACTTAGTGTCTATGTGAATAGTCTCAATATCCCTGCCTTGATCTAAGTTAAAAATCACACGATACCAGGTTATAGTCCAACAGGTTTAATTGGAAGCACACTAGTTTTCGGAGCGACGCTCCTTCATCAGGTGGTAGTCACTACCACCTGATGAAGGAGCGTCACTCCAAAAGGTAGTGTGCTTCTAATTAAACCTATTGGACTATAACCTGGTGTTGTGTGATTTTTAACTTTGAACACCCCAGTCCAACACCGGCATCTCCAAATCGTGCCTTGATCTACTTTGTCTATTAGCGAAGCCATGTGCCCAGGCAGATTTTCTTGCTGATTCAATCTGCATAATATGCCAGCAATTAAGGCAGCAAATATACACCACTTGTAGCAAACCAGCATCCAGGTCTCCTGTCTTGAAGGTACAGTCCTCACCAGTTAGCTGTCAGTCAAAGGGTCCTGGCACAGTAAGTTAAGAGCAGTCTCCAATCCCAGTACAGGGAATTAGTGATTTTCAGGTATTTGATTGGGTGTTCTTGGTCAGGGCCTCCACGGTTCTGCAGTCTAGGGAGTGGGTCACAGTCGATCCTATGACTCCAAACTGTCCAATGCAGAAAATACAGCTAATGCAGTCAGGGAGATGTACAAACATCAGTCAGAGGTCTGGGCACTTCTCATCCAGGGCTGTCATGTTAAGTAGCTCAAGGGGATGGCACATAGTCAGTCAGTCAGGTCTACTCAGAGAAACTAAGGCAAAAGGGCATTGAGGACACTGCTGTGGGAAAGAAATTCAGGATACTATTAGTGGAGACTGCAGGCTGGAGGGAAAGGAATGATAACTATAAAGTGGTGGGGGGATGGGGAAGGGTTTTTCAACTGTTTTTGCAGGAGGTAGAGAAAGAATGGAATAGAGTAATGCCGGAAGTGAATTTAAACATGGTTAAGGTCACCTTGGCTTCAAGGGGGGAGAAAGCGTACGAGCAGACCTGGGCATGGTAATATCATATGCCAGGGGCTGGGTGAGAAGATGGGCAGATACAGACTCAGACAGATTCAGTTAAAATCTGGAGAGGTGTGAAGCCAACAGGGTTCAGAGGAAGGGCTATAAGGAAGGGGATCAGGATGTTGCAGGCTCAACAACATGTAGAGGCAGAGGATGAAAAACCATTTCTTAATGATACTCCCCATTGTACTGGAAAATGAATGGTGTGGTGAAGAAGAAAATAGCTGCAACTGCACCTGTAGTGGGCAGGGCTAGTGTCTCAACTTGTGAGGAAAAAGCTGCAAGATTCAGTGATGTGAGATCCTGTACAGGGCAAGAACACTGCACCCAGAGGCATGATCTGTACAGGGCACAAACCTGTGGATTCCCTCAACACTGGCAATCCTAATGCAGAGTATGCTGCACACCTCTCATGAGACATTACTGACCAATTTATTCAGCATCAACACTTTTGCACACAGAGGCAAATTTAAGAATAGGGATGTTTGACCAGAAGGGGCAATGATGTCTATTGTTCCAAGTTGCTCGGCTGTGGAAGTCCTTGGAGGTTTGGTCGGGTAAATTTAGGGGTGTTTTTGAGTCGATGACCGAGACAGGCAGGAGGTCTCCTTGTCAGAGACAAGTGAATCCTCTTTAGCTCAAACTCCAATTTGTTGTCACCATGTGAAGAAGAGGCACCAGAAGGGTCTCTCTCCTCTTATCGCCATGCCTTCACGGTAAGACCAATCACTGTGACAATACAGTGCAGGTGTGTGTGTGCATCTCCAACAGGTCCTCTGGGTGCTGGATCTGGTTCTTCACGGCAATTGTCAATTTGTCCATATGGACTGCCAGACAACTGCATGTTTCAATCAGTTGGGTCTCCATGATGAAGTCAAGCTGCTTCTGCTTTATGACAGCCATTGCACTTGCAGTAACTGCCTGCTGCTCCTTTTCGTCCCTGCACATTTGGAGTAAGCCTCTAATTATCAACACTATGGGGATCTCACCAGCCTAGGGCTGAACAGGTGCCTGATTTCCGGCTGTCCTCCAAGTGCCACTGAACTGGCGTGTTTCTTCTAGGGCCAGCTTCGGAGCTATTGCAGTGAGATGCCCACCAATTTGTGCTCCCAAACTCTCTAAACCTGGCGTTCGCACAGAGCTGTCAGTAACTGAACTGATGTGTAGGGCAAGAGGCAGTTTTGCCTATGATTCCTCTGAGGCCTCTGAATTCTATTCCTTGGAAGTCTCATCAAATGGATCAGCTTTTTTCACTACTGGGACTATGAACATCCTGCTGGTACCTACAAGATACAGGAGTGGGAAGATGTTGTATACAACCTCTAACCATTGATTGCAGTGAGTGATACTGACAGTGAGATTAATGAGAGTTGCAACAGAATGAACAGCTGTATTTACACAGTTGACAGGTCACAAGTGTTTTAGCATCTCAGAAGAAGAGATATCAGTCTTCTTTTACAAGAGAGAGGATTGTCTCCATATAGGAGATGACAATGTTGGCCACTCTGCACCCATCCTGGATCTGCTATCCATTGTGCACTGTTTTCTCATGGACTAAAAAGGTGGGATTGTGTACAATGAAAGTGGCTGGTACTGCTGTTCATGCTGGTGAGGTGTTCCGGGCAAATAAATAGGTACAGCAGAGACCATGC
>NC_057730.1:36913918-36925123 GCF_004010195.1 Chiloscyllium plagiosum
CTGGACAACAAAGGGTACCCTATCAGTCACATCTTGTGTCTGTCTCCTGAGGAGATCATTACGGTTTCTCACTGTGGCACATCAGAGCTGGCAATTGATGTGTTGAGCATCGTACCCTATTCTTATGAGGGTGCCCTTCGTCAAGTGTCTGCCGCATTCCACCTCATCTGAACAGATCCTGTGTACGCATAGGACTTGTCCATAGGAGATGGCTTTTTTAATATATTTAGGGTGGAAGCTAGAGAAGTATAGCACTGTGAGGTTTTCCTTGAGTTTGTGGTAGAGTGAGGTACTGAGATGCCCGTGCTTGATGGAGATATGTGTGTGTCCAACAATGAGACAGATACTAAAGAGTAGTCCATAGTAAGTCTGATGGTGGGATGAAATTTGTTGATAACTGTGTAGTTGTTTCAGTGACTCCTCGCCATGGGTTCAGAGGAAGAAAATGTCATCAATATATTTGGTGTATCATGCTGTTTGGAGGTCCTGTGCAGCAAAGAAGTGTTGTTTGAACTTGTGCATGAAAATGTTGGCATACTGGGGTGCAAATTTGGTCCCCATGGCTGTTCCGTGTGTCTGGATGAAGAACTGGTTGTCAAAGGTGAAAATGTTGTGGTCAAAGATGAAGCTGATGAGTTGTAGGATGGTGCTTGGAGATTAGCAGTTGTTGGGATTGAGTACTGCGGCTGTTGCAGTGATGCTGTCATCGTGGTGTATGCTGCTGCAGAGTGCCAAAACGTCCATTGTGACGAGGAATGTTCCTGGTTGAACTCGACTAGTTGGTGGGTCTGAATTTCTGTAAGAAATCTGTAATGTTGCGGCAGAAGCTGGGGGTCTCCTGTACAATGGGTTTCAAGATGCCCTCGACATAACCAGAGTGGTTATCGCACGGGTTTCCATTGCCTGACACAATGGGATGACCAGGTGTGTTGGCTTGGTGTATCTTTTGAAGGCAGTAGATGTCTCCTCCATGAGAAGTACGTGGGATGAGAGTGCATAGAGAACTCTGTAGGACTGGATTAAAAGTCCTGATCAATCTGTGTGTTCTTTGGTCGGTAGTTGCTTGTAATGTTCCTGGTTGTTCAATTGCGAGACCAAGCAGATGCTACAACAATGGATGAATAGACACCGTGCAACAATCGCCAGACAGGGATGTTTCCTCCCAGTTGGGGAACACTTCAGCAAACAGGGACATTCAGCCACTGATCTTCAGCTGACCATCCTCCAAGGCGTACTTCGGGATACACAACAATGCAGAGCGGCCAAGCAGAGGCTGACAGCCAAGTGTGGTACCCATGAGGACAGCCTCAACCGAAACCTTGGGTTCATATCACACTACAGGTGATCCCATTACACTATACACTCTCTCACACACACATATATGCACTCTTACATACACACACACTTACGCAGACCCTCTTTCATACACACACTCTCTCAAACATACACACATACATCCCCAGAGAGGTGCACACTCTCAAGCATACACTCTCACACGCACTCACATGCACACACACTCTTTCCCACACACATACACAAGCACACACACATACTCTCTCTCTCTCCCTCACATGCATGTGCACATACACATAAGTCTATGGGGTGAATTTACATTTACAGAATTGTAATTGCAGATACATTCTATTTTGTTCAAAAAGTACACAATCTGCAAGCAATCAATACTGGCAGTCAATCCATGCAACATTGTTAAATTTCTACGTTGGAAATAGAACCAGTTTGACTCAAGATTGGGATACAGACAGACTCTAACCTCACATCTCTAATGAATTGTCTGTGCTGAGATGTCACCTTTTTTTTATAGAACCTCAAGTTATCTCAAGAATGTGATTTGAAAGAACTTCTGGGATTTACATATTAATGAACCAAGACCTGCAACACATTCTAAAAGATCAAAGACTTAACAGCAATCTAGGTTTGTTCAATATATCGTATCAATTGCATGCATGACACAATTATCTTTTGCTATAAATTGTGAGTCTTATGATCCTGCTCCAAGCCTACCTGATGAAGGAGCAGTACTCCTAAAGCTACTACTTCCAAATAAACCTGTTGGACTATAACCTGGAGTTGTGTGATTTTTTTAACTTCATCTACAGAGAGAGAGAGCAGCTTTGCAGACCCAGAGACAGAGCCACAGAGAAAATGACTGTGTGTAAATTTACAAGAGACTCAAGAAGTATTATAAGCTTAAGGGGCCAAGTAAGATTAGGGCTAGTATGTTTAGTATTAAAGATTATTGTAATTTTGTTCTAATATTATGGACTGTTTTGTATTGGTCCAGCTTGTGTTTATGTTGATTTGACCGCTTTGGTGTTTTGGGACACCTGGGTAAATTCATTCAGAACATTCTGGTTGGAGTTTTCAATAAATTTTTAAAGAGGAAAGACAAGTGGACATTTGGAATACAAAAAAAACGGATTGTTTAGCCAAATTAAAAATTCCACACAAACTGCTTTTCTTTGAAGCGAGGTATTTGGGGTGGCAGAGTGACTCAGTGGTTAGGACTGCTGCCTCACAGCACAGAAGACATTCTTGCACATTCTCCTGGTGTCTGCATGTATTTCCTCCAGGTGCTCCAGTTTCCTCCCACAGTCCATAGATGTGCGGGTTAGGTGGATTGGCCATGGGAAATGTTGGGTTATAGAGATGGGATGGGACTAGGTGGGAAACTGTTCAGAGGAGTGGGGTGGACTTGATGGGTCAAATGGCCTGCTTCCATGCTGTACGGATTCTATCATATCATAGAATATCATAGTTACCGTATCAAGGTAGGCAGATTTTATGATTCAGGTCAAATATGGGCTGGATCCATGGACTTGGATGGTTTGTTCTGATGTGGACAATTATGAATAATAAACTGGTTTAGCTGAAGAACAGCAGGTCTGATCTTAAACGAAAAGCCACTTAATACCCCAACTCTGAAATAATCTGAATCACTGCACACCCTAACCAGCAAACAAAAGAATGATATAACAAAACAAAGAACTGAGGATGCTGGAGAGTCCGAAACAGACAAAAATTACTTGGGGGGGTGGGGTGGGGTAGCGAACATAGCAGTTCTAGGGGTGTCTGCAGAGAGGGAAAAAAAGTTAACATTTTGAAACCACAAACCCCTCTTCAGAATAGTGGGTCACAGCCTCCAAACTCACTCGAGGAAACCCAGCATGGACTCCTGGTCTCGACGTGAAGACCAGTATGGACTCCCGGCATTGAGGAAGCCTAGTGTGGACCTCAAGCCTCGAGGTGAAGCCCAGCATGGACTCCCTCCTTTAGAAGGGCTGTAATGAGATTAGATTCCCTGCAGTACGGAAACAGACCCTTCGGCCCAACATGTCCACACTGACCTTCCAAAGAGTAACCCACCCAGACATATTCACCTACTCCCTACTCATGCACCTATCACTATGGGCAATTTTAGCATGGCCAATTCACCTGACCCACACATCTTTGGACTGTGGGAGGAAACCAGACCACCCAGAGGAGCCACAGGGAGAACATACACAGAAAGTTGCCCGAGGCTGGAATTGAACCTGGGTCCCTGACGCTGTGAGGCAGTAGTGCTAACCGCTGAGCCACTGTGCCACCCCAAGGTAATGTAGAACTTTTACCTTTATTTCTTTAGTTTTCTAATTTATACCTAAGATTTTGTACCTAAGATGGTGCTGGTAATGACGACTTTGCTGTATTGTTGTATCCCTATACTTGAGTACATGTGACAATAACCTTACAGTAATTCTAATTCCTTTGTTCCCATTCCTAATCCTCGGTCAGAGGAGCATGCGCTTTTAGTCTCGATGACCTCACTGCTCCCCAGCGTTCCACCTGGGCAAGGGCAGCGCATGCGCGGAAAGGCTCAGGTGAGCTGCAGCAATTCAGGATATTGCACCTGAGATTGGTTTTTTTCATGAGAATGGCAGCAAGGAAAGTTTAAACTGTTATTCATGTGACGCGTTACCTTTAACATGTAAAATTAATACCAGAAACGTTGATCGTATTTACTCTTAATATGAATCGGGCCTCTGAATGAGTTTACCTGGAAATTCGGTATCTACCTGTCACCAAAGTGATCGGTCAGCTATAAACCGGGATAAAAATAGAAAGTGCTGGGGAAACTGCCATAAACAGGACTAGGAAGCCGCCACCGCCTTTATTACCGTCTCGGGGATGTTCAGCAAACTCTATCTGGAACGTGACAGTCATCGACAGCAGCGCCTTCGTTCCTTCACGGAGTGAACCTGGATTGAGAAAGGATTTAAATGTTTGGAAGGTAGGTTGCTTGATTTCCAGTGTCTCCTTTTATGATCATTTGTTGTAATTTTTACTCTTTTTTTTTTCAAATGAAGAAACCCAACAAAATGCCCAAGGCCTCCACTGTTTCAGCACCCATGTGTATAACTCCCTGAGCCTTTTTAATTATGAATTGTCACGCTCAACAATCAGATCTCTGGGCACTGAAACGAAACTGCTATTGGAAGACTTTAAATATTTGGAGATTCAGACAGTGATTTCTTTTCTGTTTGCAATGCAAATAAGAAAATCCAGTATTGTGGGTTTTCTGTTTCCTGTATACTTTAAGATGAAACGTTCTCTTCATCTTCCTGCCTCAGTAACCCTCCTAACCCTATGGGGGACAGTAGCAAAGTGAGTTACAGGCAGCTCTCTAATAAAGCTTGGAACGTTTATGAACATCTCTAAAACTGATCAATTGGTCATTTTACAAATTGGGATCTTGCTGTATGCAAATTGGATAATATGTTACAATAGCAATTATATTTCAAACTATTTCATTTTTCTGCAGTAGCTTGTGACATTCTGAGTGTGTGAAAATAATTCAAGTTGTACTTAATTTACTTTAGAAACTGTCATTAATTAGCAGAAGTAAATCTTTACAAAGCCACTGTGGCAAATCACTTGGATGGGAAACTATCCTGTCGTACCAAATAGAATATTCTTGGTTGTGTATTGACTTGAAAAAAAGTTCTGTTTAGTTAAGTACCCTAGATTTTGTTTGTAGTTTTTTTTATTTTAAGGACTGATTCAGTGTACAGAAGAAGAAAGTCAATATGTACTCAACAAATTACATTGTTTTATGCATGTCATTAATTGACTTCCATTTACTATTGTAAATGGGAGAATTGCAATTCAACTTAGCATGTTTCCTTTACTTTTTCAGTAGCGCTGTTGCCTGAATCAGAAAATCATGGGATCGGGTTGCACTCTAAAGCACACATTGGAGATTTATATTTCAGTACAGTATGAAGAAGTGCTAATTGTCAGAGGTTCCACCTTTTAAATGAGATTCCAAACCAATACCCCATCTGCTTTTCCAAGCAGTTGCAAAAGACCCCAAGGTGCAGCTTCATAGAAGCATAGGAGCATTCTCAGTAATGTCCTCACTAATATTTAGATCTAAACCAACACAACTACAACAAATTATTTGGTCATTTGTTACTCTGCTGTTTGCAAATTGGCAGCTGTTTCCTCAGCAGCATTGACCACTTCAAAAGTATTTAATTGGCTCTAAAATGCTTTTTGACATCCTGGACGTTTTCTTCTTTGAAAGCCTTTTTGGTCAAGCTCAGATGAATGGAAAGTTTATTCTCTCCTGCCACAAATGTCTAATTGGACGGCATCAAGGTTCAGGAGAAAATGAGAACTGTAGATGCTGGAGATCAGAGTTGAAAAGTGTGGTGCTGGAAAAGCACAGCTGGCCAGGTAGCATCTGAGGAGCAGGAGAGTCGATGTTTGAGCATAAGCTTTTCATCAGGATGTGGGGGAGGCCCAAGGGGGCAGAGAGATAAATGGGAGAGGGGTGTGGCTGGGGGGACAGGTAGATGGAAATGCAATAGGTAGATGGAGATGGGAGGTGATGTTGATAGGTCAGAGCAGAGTGTGGTGTGGATGGGTGGGAAAGAAGATAGACAGATAGAACAGATCAAGAGGGTGGTGCTGAGTTGGAGAGTTGGATCTGGGAGAAGGTGGGGGGAGGGGAGGTGAGGAAACTGGTGAAATCAACATTGATCCCATGTGGTTGGAGAGTCCCAAGACGAAAGTGAATTGTTCTTCCTCCAGGCATCGGGGCTAGAATCTGGCAGTGGAGGAGGCCCAGGATTTGCATGTCCTTGGAGGAGTGGGAGGGGGAGTTGAAATGTTCAGCCACAGGGTGGTGAGGTTCTTTAGTGCATGTGTCTCAGAGATGTTCTCTGAAACGTTCTGCAAGTTGGCAGCCTCTCTCCCCAATGTAGAAGAGACCATATCAGGAGCAACAGACACAGTAGATGACGTGTGTGCAGATGCAGGAAAATCTCTGCCTATAGCCTCCAACCTTATGGTCCAGGAACCCCGCACCACCCGATTCTACTTCCTATCTAAAATTCACAAACCCTACTGCCCCTGTCGACCCACCGTCTCAGCCTGCTCCTGCCCCACCAAACTTATTTCCACAAATCTTGACACCGTCCTGTCCCCCTTGATCCAGGACCTCCCCACATACATTCAAGATATCATCCACGCCCTCCACCTCCATGACTTTCGGTTCCCCGGCCCCCAATGCCTCATCTTCTCCATGGACATCCATCCCTATACACATCCGTCCACCATGACAAAGGCCTCCAAGCCGTCCGTTTTTCCTCTCCCACTAACCCAACCAGTACCCTTCCACCGACACACTCGCTCGATTGGCTGAATCAACAATTTCTCCTTCGAATCCTTCCACTTCCTCCAGACCAAAGGGGTAGCCATGGGCACACACATGTGACCTAGCTATGCCTGCCTCTTTGGGTACGTGGAAAAGTCCATCTTCAGTAGCTATACTGGCACCATTCCCCACCTTTTCCTCTACAACATCGATGACTATATTGACGCCACCTCATGCTCCCATGAGGAAGTTGAACAGTTCATCAACTTCATGACCAGCTTCCACCTCAAGTTCAGCTGGACCATCTCGGACACCTCCGTTCCCTTCCTGGACTTCTCAATCTCTATTTCTGGCAACCGAATCAATACGGACATCTACTACAAACCCACCGACTCCTGCAGCTACCTGGACTACACTTCCTTCCACTCTACCTCTTGTAAAAATGATATCCCTTACTCCCAATTCCTCTGCCTCTGTCTCGTCTGCTCCCAGGAGAATCAATCCCATTGTAGAAAATGGCTTCATTCTTCAAGGACTGCAATATCCCCTCCTACGTGGTCAAAGATGCTCTCCAGTGCATTTCCTCCATTTCCTGCACCTCTGCCTTTGAACCCCGCCCCTCCAATTGCAACAAGGACAGAACACCCCTAGTCCTCACCTTTCACCCCACCAACTTCTGGATGCAACGCAACATCCTCTGCCATTTCAGCCACCTACAAACAGACCCCATCACCAAGGATGTATTTACCTCTGTGCACATCTCTCCCCTCACCTCCATCCAAGGCCCCACAGGATCCTTTTATATCTGGCAGAGATTTTCCTGCACCTGCACACATGTCATCTACTGTGTCTGTTCTCCCAATGTGGTCTCCTCTAGTTTGGCGAGACAGGACGCTAACTTGCTGAATGTTTCAGAGAACATCTCTGGGACATATGCACTAAACAACCCCAATTGGCCTGTGACCAAACACTCCAACTCCCCCTCCCAATCTGCCAATGACATGTAAGTCATGGGCCGGCTCCACCGCCAGATTCTAGCCACCCTGATGCCGAGAGGATGAACGCCTCATCTTCTGTCTTGGGTCCCTCCAACCACATGGGATCAATGTTGATTTCACCAATTTCCTCATCTCCCCTCCCCTATCTTATCCCAGATCCAACCCTCCAACTCGGCACCATCCTCTTGATCTGTCTAATCTAACTATCTTCTTTCCCACCTATCTGCTCCACTCTCCACTCTGGCCTATCACCTTCACCCCCCCACCACCATCTACCTGTCGCATTCCCAGCTACCTTTCTGCCCCCCCCACATTACTGTTGAAGAATTTATGCTTGAAACATCGACTCTCCTGCTGCTCTGATACTACCTGACTGGCTGTGCTTCTCAGTGCCACACTTCTTGACTTTGATCTCCAGCATCTTCAGTTCTTACTTTCTTCCAAAAGTTGAAAACCCTAAACGAACCACTCTGTAACTATTTAAATTCCAAAGATTACAATGCTCTTTGTTTAATCGCAATATGTATTTTGACTTTTAGAGTTCAGGTATCTATCTCGTGGCTTACATTGCATCCCCTCCTAGGCAAACATATCCATCCAAAGTGGTGTCCTAAACTGCTCAGATCCTTCAGGTATGGTCTAATTAGGGCCTTGTATAACTGGAGGATGACTATTACCCTTTTATGAAACAGCATTTAATTAGTTTTTTTTATTATTTCCTGTTCATGTTCATAATATCTTAATGATCTATGTATTTGGGCCCAACAAGTCTTTGTTTCTAGCTTTTCACATTAAGCAAATTTTTTTTTTGAAATATTTAGAATCAAAATGCTTGAGTTGTCATGTGTTCACGTTGAAATTCATATGGCACAATTTTCACTATTCACTTAGTATTTCAATGTCTCCTTGCATTTTCTGCTTCCATTTATCCTGATTACAGCACTGTCTTTCTTCCTATTGTTGCTAAATTTGGAACTGTGACTTCCTATCCCATCATCTAAGTGTTAAGAAGTATTTTCAATTATTGAGGCCCCAACATAGGTCCTTCAGGACTTTACTAGCTACACCTTCTCAATAACAGTACCTGATCATTATTTCCTATTGTCTGATTCCTTCCACTCTATCAGTTTCTTTACTGAGGCAATAATTTTCCACAATTTACAATCTTCAATTTTAGCTACCGATGTCTTTTGAGGCAACTTTACCAAATACCCCATGAAAGTTCACAGAACTGTATTCTATAGACATTCTGTTGCCCACTATTTTAGCCAACTCTTCAAATTGTTTCATCAGGTTTGTCAGGCATGACTTACCCTATGTAACTGTCAGGTAGAAGTCAGTGTTGTAACTGTACTGAAACAATGTGGAAAATTGCTCAGGTATGTCTTGTATACAAAAAGCAGGACAAATCCAATCCAGTCACTTACTGCCCCATCAGTTTACTTTCAATCATCAGTAAAGTGATGGAAGGTGTCATCAACAGTGCTAGCATGCAGCACCCTGCCCAGCAATAACCTGCTCACTGTTGCTCTGTTTGGGTTCTACCAGGGCTACTCAGCTCCTGACCTCATTATAGCTGTGGTTCATACATGGAAAATAGGACTGAATTCCAGAGGTGAGGGGAGAGAAACAGGCTGTGACATCAAGGCTGCATTTGACTAAGTGTGGCACCAAGTAGCCCTTGCAAAACTGGAACCAATGGAAATCTTGAGGAAAACTCTCCACTGGTTGGAGTCATACCTGACACATAAATGGTTTTGGTTGTTAGAGATCAGCCATTTCATCCCCAGAACATCCGTGCAGGAGTTCCTCAGGATAGTGTCCAAAGCCCAGCCATTTTCAGCTGCTTCATCAATGACCTTCCCTCCGTCATAACATCAGAAGTAGGAATGTTTGCCAATGATTGCACTGTTGGCAATTCTCAGATACTGAAGCAGCCCATGCAATAAGATCTGGGCAATATCCAGACTTGGGCTGACAAGTGGAAACTAATGTATGTGCCATACAAATGCCAGGCTGTGACCTTCACCAATAAGAGATAATCTAACCACTGCCCTTTGACATTTAGTGGTGTTACCTTCACTGAACATCACCCCCCCCCACCGCCCCACCACATTCATTTTCCCTCTGTCACCTTTCTTAAACTACCATCCATAATTTTCCATTCTAAAGAACAGATCTTAATTGAAATAATCTTTTGTAGATTTTAGTTTAGACAATGTCCTTACCTATAAAATCAGAAGATGAAAACTAACCCCTTATCCTGGGGTTTTTATTTTGCTCTTTAGTACTATTAATTTCTCTATTACAGTTCCCTTGCTAATGTTATTTTTCCGCCCTGTTCATGTTTGTATAATGGTATCCTTGGAGTGTGTGGCATACTGACCTCTATTCTACTCCAAATTCTGATGCAAAGTAATTATTCATCTGTATTCATATAGATTGAGACACATAGTCCATTGTACCTATACCAGCTCTCTGAATAAGCTATTAGTTAGCCCCACTTACCTTGTCTTTCCTTGTAGCTCAGGATTATTTTGGTTTTTGAAAGTTAATGTATCTGCTTTCATTACCCTTAATGCATCGCATGTCAGATGATCGCAACTAGTTGAGTCTGAAAAAAAAGTTCCTACCATTACCCTTGTGTTTTTACCAATTTCTTTATTCATTCATGGGATGAGGACATCGCTGGCTAGACAGCATTTATTGCCCCTCACTAATTTGCCCAGAGGGCAGTTAAGTGTCAACCACATTGCTGTGGGTCTGGAGTCGCATTCAGGCCAGACCAGGTCAGGATGGCAGCTTCCTTCTCAAAAGGGCTTTAGTCAACCAGATGGGTTTTTCCTACAATTGACAATGGTCATCATTAGATTCTTAATTCCTGATATTTATTGAATTTAAATTCCACCATCTGCTGTGGCAGGATTCAAATCCAGGTCCCCAGAACTTTCTCTGAATTGTCAATGATAATACCACTGGTCATTGCCTCCCAATCTCTCATTATATTAAATCTTGGTTGTTGTACCACTCGCAAAAGTTTAGCGCTATTTTGTCAGAATATTGATTAGTTTGAAGTCTCTTTTGATTACCTGATAAATTTTGAGGTGAAAGCTGTTGTTGGATAGAGCTCCTGACCCACCCTGTGTGACTGAAAAATAACATATTGTGAAACTGGTTTGAAAGGAAATTCAGATTGTGATTGACCTTATCAGTATCTAGGCTGAAAATGTGTTGCTGGAAAAGTGCAGCAGGTCAGGCAGCATCCGAGGAGCAGGAGAATCGACGTTTCGGGCATGAGCCCTTCTTCAGGAATGAGGAATTTGTGCCCAGCAGGTTAAGATAAAAGGTAGGGAGGAGGGACTTGGGGGAGGGGCGTTGGAAACGCGATAGGTGGAAGGAGGAGCAGGAGAATCGACGTTTCGGGCATGAGCCCTTCTTCAGGAATGAGGAATTTGTGCCCAGCAGGTTAAGATAAAAGGTAGGGAGGAGGGACTTGGGGGAGGGGCGTTGGAAACGCGATAGGTGGAAGGAGGTTAAGGTGAGGGTGAT
>NC_057730.1:36926388-36950300 GCF_004010195.1 Chiloscyllium plagiosum
CACCCACGCCCTCCACCTCCTCCATGATTTTCGCTTCCCCGGTCCCCAATGCCTTATCTTCACCATGGACATCCAGTCCCTGTACATCTCCATCCCCCATCACGAAGGACTTAAAGCCCTCCGCTTCTTCCTTTCCCGCCGTACCAACCAGTACTCTTCCACTGACACCCTCTTTCGCCTGACTGAACTGGTCCTCACCCTGAACAACTTCTCTTTCCAATCCTCCCACTTCCTCCCAGCTATGCCTGCCTCTTCGTAGGATATGTGGAACAGTCCATCTTCCGCAGCTACACTGGCACCACCCCCCACCTTTTCCTCCGCTCACACCCCTTATCAGTATCTAATATCCCCTCATTATTCAATGATGGAAAGAGCTTCAAATAGTGCAACAGAAGTTTTACTTCCACATGTGAGTGTAGACAAGCCCTTGGTTTTAGATCTCGTCTAAAAATGGCAGTTCCAACAATATGAAGTGAGAATCTCTGCTTTAATTTTGTGCTTAAGTCCCTGAAGTAGAATTTGAACAACAACCTTCTGACTCCTCGATAAAAGTGCTGCCCACTGAGCCAATGTACAATATTTCTACATCAAATAACTCTCAATTTCCTGGTAAATCACAATGGGTTATTGCACAATAAAACTGAGGTGATTGCATCAATTAATAGTCTTGCAACATGTGTTTGTATGTGAACAACTAAACTGAGCAAACACACTAGGTTTACAGTCAAACCTTGGAAAATATTGAAGCAATATAATGTTACAATCTAATTTTCTGGCTCAGGAAATGATTTTGAAGCTACCATTCTGACATGGAAAATGTACATATAAATACATGTTTTGAACTGAATATTTGGCCTCCGCTCAAGTCATTGGAATGATTGGAAGCCAAGTTACACCCAGCGCCAAGCCCCTGTAAATCCCAACCAATAATGAACTAAACCTGCTGCCACATATTCTCTTCTACATACTACATTGAGTAAGCATGTGAAGTGTTTTTTGAAGGTTTCATCATATAGGATGTGAAATGACCTGATAAACAATTGAATCTGTCTAAGGCCTGGGATATCTTTTGAATCTCTGAGCTATGTTATAGTTTCACCATATCTTGGTGAGGGCACTCTTTTCAGGTCACCCAATATTGATGTTAACACCCACAAAAATATGGTGGTGGTCTTGATGTGTAACTTCCTATAGTCCTACATGCCTTTGTGATATTTGTGCTCCTGCAGTTTTGTACTTTGGTGTGAGGTGTAACAATGGTGCAGTGATAGTGTCCCGACCTCTGATGTTCAAGACTCAACTGTGCCAGAGGTGTGTAAAAATATTTGTGAACAGGTTGATTAGAAAATATCTAACAATGGGAAGCACGATAGTCTTGTTCAATATTGTTGTCATCTTGTTGTCATATCTACCTCATCTGATGATAATTGAAGTTGAAGTTCAACTCAAGGTAGGTAATTGTACTTTTTCTTTTCTGGTGCCTATGATTCAGTGCCACATGGACTGATGGGTTGCCCTGCGAATTTTCAGTTTTAAAAGTATGAACTAAGGATTAAAGATTGTTCTTTGGTAAGGTAAATGCCAAAAATGAATCATTATGGCACCGAGCAAAATTCTGCGCTCCATGTAAGTAGTCTGGAAGTAACCACCCACCTTCAATAAACTTGAACTCATTGAGAGCTTTACTTCTCTCATTCTGGCTCCAATTAAATCCTGTTCACCCATCACTTCTGCCACTGATTGACTTACTTTTGTTTCCAGTCTGGTAATATCTTGATTATTATAATTTTGGTTTGCAAACTTTACACAGCCAGCACCACCCTGTCTCCTTAACTTACTCTAGCACTACAACCTGAGTTCTTTGTACTCCTCCAATTCTAGTCTCTAACACTTGTCTGATTTTAAACACTACCATTGACAACCAGGCTTTCAACAAATTAGGACTCAAGCTCTGTAATTTTTGCCTGAAAATACCTCCGCTTTCTGTCTGTCGTCTTTTACATTCTTCTTTAAATTGACCTATTTGGCCAAGTTTGGCTCAATTTCAAATTTTGCCTCCTCATAATCGCTAATTTTGATGCATCTTGGTTATGTTATTGCACTACTTAATGTAAGATTTTATAATTATGTAATTTTAATGTATCTGATTTGAAAGGGCCTTATGAATGTTTGATACAGGATTGATTTTTCTTTTCCCCAATGTACACAGATGAACAACAGTGGAAGCCCAACATTTGCAGGAGTGACTCCAGTCAACTTGCTCTCAACATTTGCTGCTTTGCATGTGGCAAGTACAAACAAGTCCAAGAATTTGAGCATGCCCCTGGAGCTGTCTGTCAAAAACTCAAGTACAGAGGAGCAAAGGTTTTTCTTGGAGACGCCAGCAGCACAGGCACTCTCTGGGATATTTGTTTGGGCGGCTCTGATTGTGACATTTCACCAGGTGAGATTGAACGTATGAATTAGGAGCAAAGGTGGCATCATTTAGCACCAATCACAGCTTCTTTGACCAAGCTAAATCGCAAACCAACCTTCCCAGGGAACTCTGGGCCAAGAGCATTAAACCTGTTGTTCAATTGTTGCAGTCCTTCAAGAACTTGTTCAAAGGTAGAAGACAGGTGGTGGTGGAGGGTTGTTTTTCAGACTGGAGGCCTGTGACCAGTGGAGTGCCACAAGGGTCAGTGCTGGGTCTACTACTTTTCATCATTTACATAAATGATTTGGATGTGAGCATAAGAGGTATAGTTAGTAAGTTTGCAGATGACACCAAAATTGGAGGTGTAGTGGACAGCGAAGAAGATTATCTCAGATTACAACAGGATCTTCATCAGATAGGCCACTGGGCTGAGAGGTGGCTGATGGAGTTTAATATAGGTAAATGCGAGGTGCTGCATTTTGAGAAAGCAAATCTTAGCAGGACTTGTACACTTAATGGTAAGGTCCTAGAGAATGTTGCTGACCAAAGAGACCTTGGAGTCCAGGTTCATAGCTCCTTGAAAGTGGAATCGCAGGTAGATAGGATAGTGAAGAAGGCATTTGGTATGCTTTCCTTTAATGGTCAGAGAGGGGAAAGATATAAAAGAGACCTGAGGGGCAATTTTTCACGCAGAGGGTGGTGCGTGTATGGAATGAGCTGCCAGAGAAAGTGGTTGAGGCTAGTACAATTGCAACATTTAAAAGGTATCTGGATGGGTATATGAATAGGAAGGGTTTGGAAGGATATGGGCTGGTTGCTGGCAGGTGGGACTAGATTAGGTTGAGGTATCTGGTCGGCATGGACAAGTTGGACCAAAGGGTCTGTTTCCATGCTCTAAGACATCTCCAAGACTCTATGATTAATTGAAATGAATGATTTATACAAGCAATGCAGTTCCCATCCCATGGGTTGGTGAATAAATAAACCATGTGAGGGGTGCAGTGTCGAACAGACCTTTTGAAAACATATAATTTAAATTATGGGGTGTTGATTGTTTATCATGGAATTTAAAACCATTGAAACTGTCCAACTTCTCTTGTATTTATGCTCCACAAGAACCTCTCATTCCTCTTCTTTTAATTATGTTCAATCTTGTGTGTATCTGGCTTTCCCTTAAATGCATCTACACAACTGAACTCAACTATTTAATGTGGTATTGTATTTTAATTGTTCTGAAGAGATAAATCTCTCCCACTTGTAAAATGAATTATTTAATAAAATAGCCATTTTATATTTATGATCGTTAGCTTCAGTCTTCCCCACAGAGTAGATGGTGTAGCTTTACATTCCTCAGATCACAATCATGACCTCTAACTGGGAAGTGAATGAGGGCATGGACTGTTCTCCAAGTGTTAGATTGACTAGCACCCTTCACAGCTCGGACTGAACAGAGAAATGGGCCACTTGAAGTGCAGGAGGTGCTAATGGAATGATGTGTGCTGTGCTATAATTGCACAGGGAGAACAGCATTAGGGGAAAGTACTGGTTGTTTATTTTAAAAGCTACACTTAAATTTTAAAATGTTCACAGTACTTCATTGAGTAATTAAAATGGATTCAAAGTCCTTATATGCAACAGGTGGTTAATCATTCACAAAGATCCAATGACCATTTACCATAAACTGGTTCTAAACTGGAAATCTGGTCAGAATCTGCATAATAAACTGGTACTAGAACATCATCTATCATGCCTTGCTGTAAATATGGTTTACAAGCAACAAATGTTCAGTGTGAATTGGTGATTAAATGATCATTAGGTTTTAAAGTCTTAAAGAGTGCAGGTGAAAAAAGTAGCTAGGGTTTACAAAATCTTTTGCTTATGGTGTTATCCCATAGACTGCTGGAACGTGAAGCTTTGCCTCCAGTTGTCAACAGTTTGGTGCTGGTACTATTGCCTCAAGATCATGTGTCCCATTTCAGATCCTTGAGTATGAAATCGAGGCTGATATTTCCAGTGCAACGCTGTTGGAGTACTGCCATTGTTGAGAGTATTGTCTTTTTGGATGAGGTGTCTGTCCAGAGCTTGTCTGCTCCCTGACATCGGCGAGATTTGACAAACCACTTCCCATAACCTACTTACTATCCTGGCTAACATTTATGGATTATTTGTAGATGACCTCATTGCATGCAGCAATGTCATACCAAAAAACAATCTGAGTACTGTGTTTTCTACATTACAGCTAGTTAAAATAGTACTTACGGTATTGCTAATGTTCTAAAGTGTTTTGAAACAATTTGGAAATCTGAAGAACATTATATGATTGTAAAGTTCCCTTTTGTAGTATGATGGGATACATTTAAGCATCACACCTTGAACCTGAACTGTTAGCATGGCTTTAGTACAATACTACTATTTGACTTGGCTTTGACCCAATTATTGACTTTGCAATTTTAACTCTAAAGCAATTACCTGCAGTCTTGACTCCAGAGAACAACGTTATACATGCAATTCAGTTTCTGCTGATGATGTTTGACTATGTATGTTAGACGAAGGTTGCTGGACTGTTGCATGTACTGGGATATTAGAATACCCATACAAATTTCTTTCAAGCATAGATTTGTTTCTCAATTCTACACCATACCTGACACTGTGTTGTGCTCTCCAAAGAATCTACACTGTTGGAGGTGTGGAATGTTTGGTTAAGAAAATAAGGCATTCAAATTATTTTATCTTCATAAAATGCAAATAGGTACACTTAGAATATTTGATGAAGTTTAAATCCACATTCCTATTAATTTTGCCACCAGAAACCCAATGTGAATTAAATCATTCTGGATGTAGGTTTGTTTACTGAACTGGAAGGTTCATTTTCAGACATTTTGTCACCATACCAGGTAACCTCATCAGTGAACCTCCGGATGAAGCTCATTATATCATTCTAATTTAGGACTTATCAACCAAAGAGACAATAGTGCTAAGACTGAGGGACAGGATGTACATGTATTTGGAAAGGCAAGGACTGATTAGGGATAGTCAACATGGCTTTGTGCGTGGGAAATCATGTCTCACAAACTTGATTGAGTTTTTTGAAGAAGTAACAAAGAAGATTGATGAGGGCAGAGCAGTAGATGTGATCTATATGGACTTCAGTAAGGCTTTCAACAAGGTTCCCCATGGAAGGCTGATTAGTAAGCTTAGATCTCATGGAATACAGGGAGAACTAGCCATGTAGATACAGAACTGGCTCAAAGGTAGAAGACAGGGTGGTGGTGGAGGGTTGTTTTTCAGACTGGAGGCCTGTGACCAGTGGAGTGCCACAAGCGTTGGTGCTGGGTCCTCTACTTTTCGTCATTTACATAAATGATTTGGTTGCGAGCATAAGAGGTACAGTTAGTAAGTTTGCAGATGACACCAAAATTGGAGGTATAGTGGACAGCAAAGAGGGTTACCTCAGATTACAACAGGATCTTGACCAGATGGGCCAATGGGCTGAGAAGTGGCAGATGGAGTTTAATTTAGATAAATGCGAGGTGCTGTATTTTGGGAAAGCAAATCTTAGCAGGACTTATATACTTCATGGTAAGGCCCTAGGGAGTGTTGAGAGGCATTTGGATGGGTATATGAATAGAAAGGGTTTGGGGGGATATGGGCCAGGTGCTGGCAGGTGGGACTAGATTGGGTTAGGATATCTGGTCGGCGTGGACAGGTTGGACTGAAAGGTCTGTTTCCATGCTGTACATCTCTATGACTCTATACCTGAAGCAAAATACTGCATGAGCAGGAAATATGAAATGGAAATAGAAATTGTTGGAAAATTAATGGGTTAATCAGTATTTCAGTTTGGTGAGCTGTTGTATAATCTTGTATTTTTCACTTTCTAATCAACTTTGAAGTAGGAGCAGGAGTTGGCCATTTACCTATGAGCCTGTTCTGTTATTTAGTAAAATCATGGGTGAACCAATGATAGGCCTCAACTCCACATTTAGAGATCTATCAGCAGGAACTTAACATGGGAAAAGTGGGAGGAACTAAAGGTTTGTGATGGTGGAGGGATGAGTGATTCAGTGAAAAAAAGCAGGAAGGGGGTCAGGTGATACACTGCAAAAGCAAGTATAAGAAAAAAATGGTATCAAGATGTGTAAATGTCAACAGCAGGACCATTCTAGCACTTGTTGCCTAAAGAAGCAGGAACAAAGGGTTATGATGCACTTGCCAAGACTCCTAGGGCCAATTCATTTTAGAATATATTCTCTTGAACTTCAAAGAGAACAAGCTAGCAAGTAGATGTAAATGGAACCTGGTTATGGGGTGTTATTTGCTCTGGGCTTTTATGTTCCAGTATTAATTGCAATTTTGTAATGTTCTCCCAATGTACCTGGCTTATTCTGTGGCTACATCCAGTCACATTAAACTTCTTTGATAATGCTTTTTTTCATAATATTGAATGCAGTAACACCTCTTGCTTCCTCATTTCTATCTCATCCTAAAATTCTAAATGCTGCATTTGTAACAAATTGATTTAGTCTTCCACGTCTTGCTTTCCTATGTTTGAGCACATTTCTCTGGCCAATCTCCTCGTACCCTGCCCAACCATTCTTTTGTTGCATTATATCCCACGATTCCATTTAATACCTTGTCATGTGAAAAGTGAGTATCAGAGGGCTGTTCTCTTAAAAGGTATTAGATGCTGTTCCTTGATGAATGTTTTGCATAAACCATCTCAGGAGAGGAGGGCTGCTACACTTAAATGAGCGAACTAAGCATAGCCTTAGAATCTAACCTGAGACCATTCTATTTTGGATTACTCTGCTTGCTATCAACAACAATCTGTATGTATATAGCACCTTTGACACCTTGAAACATCCCACAGCATTTTGGGAGCATCTCTGAACTAAATTTGGCATAAGTCCCGTAAGGAAATATTAGGACCAGGTGATCAATGGGGTGGTCAGAGGCAAGTTTCAAGAAATGCCCTCAATGAAGCAGAGAGGTTCAGGGATTGAATTCAAGAGCTTTGGGTTTAGTCTACTGAAGGCATGGCTATTCAGTGGAGAAATAATGTGAATGTGCAAAATGTCAGAATTGGTTGATTTTGCGGGATTGTAAAGTTGTGGAGATTAGAAGTAGCGATTTGAAATTAAAGGCATGGTCCCAAAGTCTTTTCTACCCCCCCAAGTAATTTCTCTTCTACACTTTGTACAACAATCATTTTAATTGAATAATATGTTTCTAAAAATGATTATTGACATGTTGTTCCAGTATCATGATGATAATGATGGGAACTCCTAAGGCTTCTAAGGTTCTGTATATGTTTTCTGCATTAAACAGTCACTCATGGGGCTGTATTTTCCAGGGATGTGTGTGTTTCATTGTTTGCCACATAGATAAGATTTGAAGTTCAGATTAGGATGCATTAATCTATCACTCGCAAAGGCAGGCAATGTATGTTACAGAAAGAATGCAATTATTGCCTATCCTGCATAGCAAAGTGCCCTGAATATGACATTCACTATGAATGTCAGTTGTGTTGTATTGAATTATGTTTGATAAAAGCACATTTAAAATTGATAAAAATACACATTTGCAAATGCCACAAAAGTTGGTGGAAAGGGAAGTTGCAAAGGGATGCAGTTTACAGATGAGATTGATAGGTTACTTAAGTGGGCAGAACAGAAAAAAACCCTTCGGTCCACTCGTCCTTGCCGACCAGATATCCGGAATTAATCTAGTCCTAGTTGCCTGCATTTGGCTCATATCCCTCTCGACTCTTCCTATTAATGTACCCATCCAGATGCCTTTTTAAATGTTGAAATTATACCAGCCTCCATCACTTCCTCTGGCAGGTCATTCCATAAGCACAGCACGTCTGTGTGAAAAAGTTGCCCCTTAGGTCCCTTTTAGTGCTTTTCCCCTCACTTAAACTTATGCCCTCAAGTTTTGGACTCCCCTACCTAGCAAAAAAATCTTGGCTATTCACTCTATCCAAGCCGTTCATGATTTTATAAACCTCTATAAAGTTACCCCTCTCCTCTGATGCTCCAGAGAAAATAGCCTCAACCTATTCACCCTCTCCTTGTAGCTCAAACCCTCCAACCCAGGCAATACCCTTGTAAATCTTCTCTGCATCCTTTCAAGTTTCACAACATCCTTCCCAGCAGGAAGACCAGAACTAAATGCATTATTTCAAAAGTGGTCTAACCGATATCTAGTACAACTGCAACATGACCTCCCAACTCCTGTACTCAATGCACTGACCAATAAAGGCAAGCATACCAAATGCCTTTACTACTCTGTTTACCTGTGATTCCACTTTCAAGGAACTATGAACCTCCACTCCAAGGTCTCCTTGTTCGGCAACACTCTTCTCTCAGGGTTGCTTTGGAACTCCTTTGCACAGAGAGCTGTGGGGGCAGAATCCTTGTCTATATTTAAGGATGAGCTAGATTGTGGATCAGTAGGGGAATTAGGGGTTATGGGGAAATGGCAGGAAAATGGATGTGAGGAATGTCGGATGACTCATGATCCTATTGAATAGCTGAGCAGGCTCGAAAGGGCCAAACAGCCTACTCGTGTTCCTATTAGTTGCACTTAAGTTTAATGGCTAAACATTATAAAATTATCTGTACAGGGTAGGCATGGCTGTTGTTAAATCAATCTTTTACACTAAATTATATTTTCAGTTATATTTTTTGCTGTGTCAAAAGTTACAAAGACATTGCACAAGAATCTGACATTTTCTTAATTTTTTTCAAAAAACGACCTCCTGTTGCTATTGAATTTGCTTCAATCACCTTTTCTCACATGTTCTAAACCTTTGCTGCCATTTAGGAAAAAGAAATCCTAATTTTCCCTCTGGATTTTTTTATCTGAAATCGCTGGCATTGTTTTGAAGTGAGAGTTCTGATGATCTGGCTATCACTCTTCACTGAGCCAACATTGAAAAGTCCAGGTTATGTCTTAATTACTGGTTGTGAGATATTGCTGTGAGGATGCCAAGTGTTTAAGTTGTTCCAATAATAACCTAGGTTGTATTCAAAAGCAATTCCTTGTCCATGGGCTATTTTTCCAACTTGGCTTTTTTTTGTTTATGCACATTGTTAATAGGTGTTTCATTGAACACGGCTCTGACCTGGCTAGAGTATCACACTCTCAGCCAGATAGGTTGCTTTGTTTAATTGTCCTAACCTGGAATAAAAGAAAACCAATTTGAATAAGATGTTGTCAGGTGGCCTTCAACAAAGAGGGTTGAACGTTAATGCCTATTGCTTATTTCTATGCTCTAAAAAGGGCAATCTGCTTTCATAAGCAATAGAGGGATTTTTGATATCAGGTTTGAATCATTTGGATTTAAATTAGGGAGAATAAGATTTTTTTAATTTGCATTTCTTTAAATTTCACCTCTCAACAGATATACCAGCATCTCCGACACTACAGCTCACCCAACGAACAGCGCTACATTCTCCGAATCCTTTTCATCGTTCCCATCTATGCCTTTGACTCCTGGCTAAGCTTGCTTTTGATCAGTAATGATCAGTACTATGTTTACTTTGACTCTGTGCGAGATTGTTACGAAGGTGAGTAACCATTGTGATAGTGGAAATTAGCAATTTTTGATATGTTAAATTTTAAGCTGTTGAGAAAGAGCCTTTATAATAATGCTTAGTGGTCATAACCTTTTGATCATTTATTGGAGCATCCCACCCCCTCTCTTGTCTCTTTCCTCCCCCATCAGCCACATTTGGGGAGACAAAAACAGAAATAGCTGGTGAAACTCAGCAGGTCTGACAGCATCTATGGGGAGAAAGCAGAGTTAATGACTATTCATCAGAACAGAAAGGTCACTAGACTCAAAAGATTAGCTCTGCCTTCACTCCACAGATGCTGCCAGACCTGCTGAGTTTCACCGGTAATTTTTGTTTTTGTTTCAAATCTCCAGCATCCACAGTTCTTTGTTTTATTGAAATTTAGTGAGAACCTGTTTGCCACAATAAATGTGGGAAGTGGGTGGGTCATAAGGATATACATGAATTCACAATAGTGTTGGATTGGGACTGTTAGAAGCAGGAAGTCACGTGATGAGATCATCAGGAATATGTATAACCAGAATTGATACCCGTAAATTACTGTTCCAACTGAACACCAATCTAACCCACTTTAGAAAATGTCAAGAGCCAACCACATTGTGAATTAGTCAGTTGAAAGATGTTGACGAATCTGTTGAGGTAATACTGAAACCAGGTGCCTTTTATGGTCACTTTTTCTAGTGCCACCCTTTAAATAGCCATCGGTGTCCTGTTTTAAAACTTGCTGTGGTAACATTTTAATTCATAGAATGTTGGATTAAGACTCCTGTAATATGCAGAATTATTTCCTGGATTCTGTCTTTGTTGTACCAATTTTTTGGCATGTTCGTTGTAATTAATTTTGCTGTGTAAATTGTAAACTGTTATGCTGAATACAGAGAAGGTGAGGTAAATATAGTCACTGTTTATTTATATTGAAATTCCTTTGGAGAATACTTTGTTGTCAGTTTCTTCAAAAGGATTAAGAACTACTTTGTATACTTTCTACCCCCACCCTGGAGAAGGTTATGAAAAATGTTTGATTCACATGTTAAACACGAAGACCAGAGTCATTCTCTTTTTTTTCTTCATCTGGATGAACAATGGAAAATAGCTGTAAATCTACAAACATTTCAAGTATTCAGAAAAAGCCTTCTATGAAACTGATAGATCTCTTCAAACTCTGCATTGGTAGATCTTCAAAACATTACGTCTGAAACTGTTTTTTTTTGTTTAGCCAGCAAAGATACTGGGTAAAGTAAACATCTGCAGTGATTTTTTTTTCAATGAAAGATTTTAAGTTTGTTTAATGGTCGGTTATTGCTGAAAGTTATAGTATAAGAGAAGTATCTAGGTTATTGTTTTGACGGTATCAGAACAGTAAATTGTATAATTATTATTGTACTGAGGACTTTTCATGTACAGCTTTGTTAAAAAATGTTTTTTTATTCATGGGATATGTGCATTTGCTAGCAAGTACATTATTTATTGCCCATCCCTTATTGGGTGTGAGAAGATTGTGGTGAGTGGTCACCTTTAACTACTGCAAGCTTGTGCTTGTAATCTTGTAGTGCTTTTAAATTTAGAAAAAAAACTAAGGATTTGACTCAGCAATGAAGGAGTAATGGTCATGTGTTTCCAAGTTAGAATGGTGGAGAAGAACTTGAGATGGTGGTATTTCCATTTACCAGCTGTTTTGCTTTTGGCAGTAAAGGTCACAGATTTGGAAAGTGCTGTCCAAGTTGCTGCAGTGTTTCATACAAACTGCTGCTGCCATGGGCCAGTAGTGGAAGGATTAAATTTATATGGTGACAGATGGGCTGTCATTCAAGTAAGTTGTTTGCCCTGGACCATGTTGAGCATCTTCATTATTGATGGAGCTGCACTCAGCTGGGAAGTTGGAGTATATTCCATTATACTACTGACCTGTGCCTTGTCTAAGACTTTGGGTAGTCAGAAGACGAGTTTCTAGCTGCAGAATACCCACTCTCTGACAGTGGTTAAGTGGCTGATCCAGTTAAGTTTGTGCGGGTCTCTTGAGCCACAGTAGTAGTGTCCCTATGTCTGGGTCAGGAGGCCTCATTTCAAGTCAGAGTTTGAAAAGTGTGTCATAACATCTCTGAACAAGTTGATTAAAAATTGCTTTGGTTAATATTGTCATGCAAGGATGGCAATGCTATTGCGTATCAAGAGGAGTGGTTAGATACTTTGAAATCATCATTGTGTTGCAGTTATGACATGAGTGTTATTTGCCAGTTAGTAGCACTAATCTGAATGTTTTGCTGCATATGAACAGAAGTTGCTTCATTATCTGAGGGATTGCATTAGTAAATGCAATCTAGAGTGAATATTTCCACTCCTAACTTGCTTTTGCTTGAAAGTCATTGAAACTTGTTGCTTTCACCTGATCAGCATCTCATTTCTCTCATCATATTTATTTTGCTTCCCTTTAAAAGCACCCAAAAAGGATTGAATGAACTGGATTTGAGCTCCATTTGCTCCAAAGCTCCAAAGTTAATGCCTTAAGCAGATTACACCACATATGCACTAAATCTTTTGCCATTGTGCTTGCATTACAAGTAGCTTTCCTTTTTGCTGCTGACATTCACTGAATGGTAAACAAATAATGAACTTTGTGTGACAAGGACCACAGGTTCAGATTCCATATTACATTTAACTCAGTCATAAGGTGGTTAACCTGGAAGAGCAGGTTTGCTTTTTGGGTGTGTCTTACACAAACACCCAAAGGTGTATCCTCATCTGTACTCAGCATCTCTGTGTGAAGATTGTATTGCAGTGTTACTGTTCAGAACTCCAAAAGTACTTCATTTGGTTGTAAAGTATTTCTGATCAATCTCAAAGTGTAATACCAATTTGCACAGCAAGCTCCCACGATGAGCATTATGATAATAACTTGATCAATTTTTGCATATTTGAAGGATTAACATTGGTTAAGCCCAAATCCCTTCATAAGTTAAATATAGTGTGTGTTTAAGGGTATCCACATTGCAACAGTGGCTCAGTTCAGAAGTACTTAACTGGCCCTAAAGCACTTTGGAATATCTGAGGTTGGAAGGCACTTTATAAATATAAGTTCTTATTTTTAAAATCTTAAGTGCCATGCCAGCCATTTTGTTCGAAACCATGGCAGGCACAGTGCTAAACGTGAAAGGTCAAAAAAAGTTACATACCACAAAACTTTAACATAATTAAACAACAGTCACTCTCAGCTTTAATGTCTTAGGCATGATCCATCACGGTGTTCCAAGCAAAGATATCAGGCAAACCCATTTCTTCTTCACCCATTGATTAATCTGCTATGGTTTACCATAGTAGTGCTATAAATGAGTTGGCATGCATCAGAGTCATTGGGGTACAGTTAAATCTTCCAATTTGACTCCGCTGACTCAGGATAGACAAGGAATCAAAACTTAAAAGTTATAGCCTTCACTTATTACGCTAGACTTTATCACTGGTGCAACAACTTACATTTTTATAACACCGTTAATGCAATAAAATGTCCCAATGGGCATCACAAATGTATTATCAAAACTAATTTGTCATCTAATAAGGCCATATTGGGAAAGAAGAGAGAGCGAGGCAGAGAAATTTGTGGTGGAAAATTCTAAAGCATGCATCTTAGGTGGTTGACAGCATGGCTACCAGTGAGGGGTCAAACAAAGTCAGGGGCCTCACAAGGCCAATGTTATCAAAGGATCTAGATGATCTAACTAATTATTTGATCTAAGGCCACAAAGGCTTGTCTTGATGATGCAAGACCAGATAACTAGCTTGACAGGCTGTTTTACAGCTGGAAGATGAAGGCCAGTATCCCAAAGCAATTCAATCCAGGTCTTTTTCCTTCAAGGTTGGTCAAAGAGAGTTATTAACGTGGGAGGAAAGCAAAGGGCCTGAGATTCTACGCACATGAGTACTAACTATAACAATATATGAATGGCAGAATCACACTCTATGCTCAGACAAGACCTGGAATATGCAGAGAAACTTTCTAATTAGGGCCATCTCCTGGGACCCATCCTTACCTCAAGAGAAGTGAATCTTTACTACCGATGTGTCGATTTAACTGTTCGAGATAATTGGGTGCATAAATGCTTTATAAATTTTAATTATTGAATCAGTTAGAACCTCTGGAGTCTGGGGTTTCCTTTCTGACATGCAAGATTGAATTTCCTCTGCCAGGATTGTCTTTGAATTATGTATGAATGTACATCTGTTATGTTTCCCAATCTGTGGATTTCGAAATATGTTACCTCCAGTGTCAGATTGAGAAGCTAAAATGCAGCCAGAATTTGCAAAAGCAAAGCTTGAGTGTCTTATTTCGACCAAAGCTAACTGTCTCTTTAAAGTACTGCAGTGAATGGAGGTCTTCAAATGTATCATCAGTGATCTCATACAAGGTAACAGTAATTAATGGCACACTTTCAGAATAAACTGATTTATCAAACAGTAATATTTTAGTAAATTACTTAGTGATCAATAATTATTAGATTTATTCCACTGACCAGCTCTGGAGAATTGTGCAGTTTCTACATGATAAAGAAAACAATCATTCCATGGAGCATTGTACTTCCTCCCCAACTCTTCCCAGAGCAGAGCTGTTTTGGAAGATTCCATTTATAGACATTCTGTTTAGGAACAGAGTACATGGACCTTGTAAGGCAGTATTTCTCCTCAAAGTACTTTTATGTAAAGTAGTCCAACTTAACAACTCAGCATAACACATCACTCATCATTTGTAGATGTCAATTACATTTGAATGCTGTTCTCTTGGTTGAATAGATTAATCCAAAATCAGTCACGTAATTTGTTCTCTGTAGCCAGCTGCTAGGATCCAGCACTAATGCTCTTCATTAGTCCCATGGTGATCATACAATGTTTTGCTGTTTACTACAGCAGTGTTCTCTTTATAAGGTCACTGTAGAAGGGGCTTAGTTGCCTACATGCTTAACAACAGTGGCGATTAAATCAAAATGACTCAATATAGTAGCAGGAGCAGATTAAAGATTATTGAGGCAGAGATCTGTTTGTTTGCTGAGGGAGTGGAATGAACGGAAAGAAGGAAGTTGAATCTCCTATTTAATTTTCCTTCATGTACACTGTACCACCAATCTTTCAGAGGTGGATGATGCAGCTATTCTCTTATCTAATCTCAGATTTCTGCTTGTCAATCATTGCATGATATAAAAACAATTCAGATTCCTTATGGGGAAGGAAAGGTGGAGAGTCAAATTTCCTGCCCCTTCACACATCCTTTGCTCCAAGTTAATTTGGGATTGGTTAATGCATAAAACCAATATGTTGCCCGTGCTTCACATAAATATTTGTTTATGTAATTGGAAACATCACCAGTTGGAGCTTACTTTCGCACACCAGTGAGATTAGATTTCTAATGCTTGGTTTGTGTTTGCATTATACATTGACATGCACCTGTTGTATTTTCGTTTGGTCTGTTAAACAACAAATAACCTGCAACGTGTATTTAAATTATTGTGTTAAGAGATGAAGGGAAAGGCACACTGAAAAAGCAAAGGTTTGTATTTATTATATCTAGCTTAAAAAGTTCATTAACTCATGATGTCTCTATATGGAATAGAAATTTCATGATGTGCTGTTTTTGGTGCAGATTGTGATTGATTGACTTGTTTCATGGAGAAAAAACACATGAATTAACAGTAATCATTTTTAGTAAGTACAGAAAATTAAGTTCCAAACAATTTGAAGAACCCCATCATCTTGCACCTCCCTGGCATTCCCTTTTCCTCTACCTCTGGATAAAATTATCCTCCTATTTTATTATAAATTTCTGCAGCAAGGTGTAGTAAACAGAGATATTTGCAATTCCAGTCATTTGCAGAGAGGTGATGCCCAAATATGACTGAGGGGGGAATTACTCAATCTCCATTCTGACTAAGAACAGTTGTAATACTCTATGCAGACGTAAAGCTTTTGCACTAAATGATTTTAACGTTTCCAATCTCCTTCCTTTGGGCTTAGATAACACATATACCATGAGTCAGACTGAATTACAAATTTTGTGGGACGTAGCTAGTGTTAGAGGTGCAGCACTCCAGCTGGGGTTGAATATGATGCTTGGATCAATTTGTGGAAATAACAGCAACTTGTGTTACAACTCTATGTTGTTCCTTTAACATAGTCTCAAGGTACCTCACGGTTATGTTATCAGGCAAAATTTGACTTTGAACCATGCAAGAAGAAGAAATTTAAACTGGTGATCAAAAATTATTTTGAGGAGTGCTTTCTAAAAGGAGAATGATGTTTAGCGATCTGAAAAGGATATTCAATAGCTTAGTGTCTAGGCAACTGAAGGCACCACTGCAAATGGTGGAGGGAACTATCTGGAATGGACAAGAATGTTACATATCAGGCAGTGTGTTTAATTGCTTAACGTTGACATTGTTACCAAAGTTTTATTTCTGAAGTATTCCATTCCCTGTGAAACCTACATGCTAAGCTGAGATAACACCCTGCTGTAGAATAATGAACAAGTCCTATTATGCTAACATATCATCAGTGATGCATGCTAACATGGGGGACCTGTGAAAAGCCTCCATTGCTGATGACTTGATGAAGGAACTGATCATGGATCTAGACATGCTGTTTCAACGGAGCACAGAGACTAACAACTTTCAAGAAGTCTCACTCTAGTCTATTTGATCTCAGCAGCTCTTCACTGACTATAGGTACGGCTGTGTCTCTGTTTAACAGTCCCACCTAAAACTCCAATGATATATAACAGAGGTCACAGACTGGTGCCCTGCTCCTTTTGAATAAAGAGATATCCTGCCTGGACGTCCTCCTTTCAGTCTGAGTGGCTTATTGTCATTCTTTCCACCAGTTATATTTACCGGGTGCTGGAGTACAGAGTATTCTGGGTGTTCCATTACACCTACAAATCTGTGTACCTCAGCAGGTTTCCTTATTCCATTGAATTCCTTAACTCTACAAGTCAGCCTGCAGATCAGAATGCTCCAGCTATAGTTCTTTAACAAGCAATTCTTTAGTTTAACTTAAACCTTCTTTACGTTCAAACATGACAGCAGCCAGCCTGATACAGTGTCTCTTGTGCTGAAGAGGTTAATGTACTGTAGGATTAATTCTCTGGGACCCTTTGATTAGCCAATTTTGGCTAATTGAGGTCTTCTATCCCAGTTTTCCTGGATCTCTTGACTTTAAGCAAGACCACTTCAAGGTATGGCAGATTTGCTTCACACTTTATTCCCTCAGTGCTTCTATCCAAATCTACAACATGATGTTTTCCATAAGCACTTTTTTCACATCATGCTTCTGTTTAGAGTTTCACAGAGGTTCCATATTCTTTGGATCCCATTGATGATCTTCCAGATGAAGTGAATTACTATAATGTACCACAGTGCCAGAACCTTGTCTTTTCAAGTGCTGGTGGTTTGCCTCCTGAGTCTACCCTTCATTGACTCCTCTTCAGTGCCTTCAGGTGTATGCCCTGGTTCTAGCAGTTGTGGCAGATGATATGTCTCACTAGTTTAAGATTGTGCTTTCCTATCAGCAAAAAGTGAACCACAAATGTTCTAACCTTCCTGGAGATGGGCTGACAAAAGAGGAAAGAAACAGCTTGAATGGTGGGTTAGTGGTAGTGACAGAAGTTTTAAGCAGTAAAATGTTAGAAATGTTAATGATTAAACACTATGATTTTATAGGGATAGACTGAAAGACTTAGCAGACAAGATTGGGGGCGCGGGGGAGATGTGTAGGATAATGGGTGAATTCTAATATGGTAGTAAATAGTATCCATTACCTGCAATGCCTGTTGACATGGAGCGAGGGAATATCTGCAACTAAGACTGAACGTTTAGGATTCCACCCATTTAAAGTATAAAAAAGTAAATTCTTCATAATCTTAACAGACCATAGGGTTGCTTTCTCATGAGAGAGAGTGGGTCACTACATTTCAGGTGAGGGGTGAGGTTGAGAGGAGAGTCCTTCAAGGAAACCTCAGCCACTGTGGGAATTGAACATATGCTGTTGGCATCACTCTACATCAGAAACCAGCTGTCCAGCCAACTGAGCTCACAGACCTCCAGTTAAAGTATATAGTGTAAATGGTCAAAGCTGATCGTTATGATTATGAACATAGACCTGCCTTTCTCAACAACCTTAGTATGATCTCACTACACCTGCTATGGACTCCATGGATAATAGGTTAACCTAATACATACTTGAAAGGTTATTGGCCTGGGGCCCATCCTGCTTGTTTGGAATGATGCTTGCCGCAGATGGAACAACGAATAAAAATAGTTTAAAAGGATAATTGTTTCTTGTTTTCTTGAATTGATCTGTGCTGTCTTTCTTTTCAGCTTTTGTGATTTACAATTTCCTCAGCCTCTGCTATGAGTACCTGGGTGGAGAAAGCTCAATAATGTCAGAAATCAGAGGGAAACCCATTAAGTGAGTTGTTTCCATCTTTCTTATGCATATCAACCTCGACACTCACAAGTTTTGGATTTGAAGGCTTCCACTTAAAAGCAGAGTACCATTATTAAAAACACTATGGATCTGAAATAATCACTAATCAGACTTCCTGTCCATTCAGCACAGAAAAACAAATATAGCCAAAGACCAAAACAAAATATTTTTTTCTTTTAATAAAATCACCGCTGTTCTTCTCAAACATATACCAAAAAACAGCAGGGAGGTCAGCAGTTCATTAGTTGCATTTTTGAATTTTCCTGAACCACCAGTGAAATCAATCCAGGATTACTGGATTGAAGACAGGTTGAAGACTACATTTGAAGTTGGGGATTGTAGGCTAACTGCAAGGAATGCACTGAATTTTTGGAAACTGTTTTGGTTAGGCATTATCCAAAAATCATCTTTACAGGAAGGGAGATTCCACTGTACAACTATTCTGTTCTATTTCATATTGTCTTTCCCACGTAGTGATTAATCCAATCTCAATCATTCCTCTTTTGAACACAATAAAATAATTAGATTAGATTCCCTACAATGCGGAAACAGGCCCTTTGGCCCAACCAAGCCACACCGACCCTCTGAAGAGCAACCCACCCAGACCCATTTCCCTCTGACTAATGCACCGAACACTACGGGCAATTTAGAATGGTCAGTTCACTTAACCTGCACATTCTTTGGATTATGGGAGGAAACCGGAGCAAACCCACGCAGACACAGGGAGAATGTGCAAACTCCATACAGACAGTCACCCAAGGCTGGAATTGAACCTGGGATCCTGGTGTTGTGAGGCAGCAGTGCTAACCACTGCACCACTGTGCCGCCCCAAATGATAGGTCTGTTTGTAAAACAGTTAATAAAACTATGAGTGTATAATAGTTTCTTTGTGGATATAGTATACCTTCCTTATTTCTGTCTCATTCCAGGTCCAGCTGTATGTATGGAACATGCTGTCTGATGGGTATGACCTACTCCATTGGATTTTTACGGTTTTGTAAACAGGTGAGACTGTGAGAAGTCTGAGTGCGTGTTTGTATACTTGCTGATGATTAGATAGCAATTCTGTTTTCACTTGCATCCCTTGGTCAGTCAGTATTGATCCATTTTTTAATGACCATATGAAATAGCACCAAACATTTTACTGGAATAGTAAAAGGCTATTTGATCCATGCACAGATTACATACAGTCTACAGCAAGACTACTCAGCTTTAGATAGCACCTTTTTTTTTAAAAGCAAGTCTCAAGGTGTTTCATACTAGGGTAATCAAACAAAGTTTGATCGAGCCACATGAGATATCCAGATAAATGATTAAAAACTTCATTAAAGAGTTTATTTGGAGCATCTTAAAAGAAAAGGGGTATAGGGAGGCAGTCCCAGATCTTAAGGCCTCAATAGCTGAGGGAATGGCCTCCAGTAGTTGACTGCTGAAATCAGAGCTCTGTAATAGTGCAGAGATCCTGGTGGGCTGTAGAACTGGAGGTGTGTATTGAGATTGCATCTATTTATACATCTGTTTTTTTAATTTGCATTTCATATGTGGCTAGTGTCTAATGTACAGCGCTGTGATAATGCTGATTTGGAGGTGCCGGCGGTGGACTGGGGTGTTCAAAGTTTAAAAATCACACAACAGCAGGTTATAGTCCAACAGGTTTATTTAGAAGCACTAGCTTTCAGAGTGCTACTCCTTCCTTAGGTGGTTGTGTTGGGCATCTACCTTGTTGGAGATGCCTTTGCCTGACACTTGCAAAGTGCAAATGTTGTTTTCCACTTATCAGCTCAAACCTGAATATTGTCCAGGTCTTGTTGCATTTGGATATGACTATTTCAGTATCTGAGGAGTCATGATTGATCCTGAATAATGTGCAATCATCAGTGAACAACCCCACTTTTAAACCGATGATGAGTAGATGGTCATTGAAATACGTGATGATGATTGGGCCTAGAGCACTATCCTGATGAGGTTCTGCAGTGATGTCCTGGAAGTTTCCTCTGTACCAAGTATCACTTCATCTGATGAGGAGCAGCGCTCCAAAAGCTAATGCTTCCAAATAAACCTGTTGGACTATAACATGGTGTTGTGAGATTTTTAACTTTGTGCTGTGATAGCCTTTTTATCAACTCATTCCCATCCCTTTAGTATTAAACTATAGTTATATTCTAATTCATAATACCTAAATATTATTAAACAACACTACAAAACATTACTTACTTATTACATCTTCACTATTCATTCCTAGCTTGCGTCTCTGCAGAGAAAACATTTGCTCCAGGATCCATTGATTATTTGCCAGTTTCCATTTTGACCTATGCTTGTATTCCCTAATAAAATGCATCTTTACTGGAAACATCCAGTGTGGTAAGAAACATTTAAGCAGTGTGAAGCAGAAAACAGGCTGAATTTTACTAAAATCAGCCAAGTGTCAACTTCATGGAGTTTCATAGAGGGGTTTCTCTCTGTGTGTCCTAGTATGTTTTCTCTGCTGCTGACCTCTTTATGTATGCACAACATTCCTGTAGTGCTGTGTTCACCAGTGGCAGAAGTGTTTGTTGTTGCCAGGATCTTCAGGATTTGTGCTTCTGGCACTGTTTTTTAAAGCCCAGCTGTGCAGTATGTTAAATGCAGCCACCCATTAGTAGCCCTTCACAGCACACACATGGGAGCAAATTTAACAGGAAATCTTCTGAGGGCACATAAATGGCTCTGATGACTCTTGTATTAAAACAGATTATGTTTGTAAATGTGTTGCCACATACATCATCTACCTGATCAGCTGACATTGTAACTGCTGCTACAAGAATCAAGCTCCAGAAGGTACCTTTCCTAATAGTCAGACCACATTAGAAATGCTTTCTCCCTGGCACTCAGCGTAGCATAAGATGTTCTCATTGTTAAATGTGTGAACCTCACGTTGTAAAAGCCACAAATGGTTCTTTTTATATTTTCTAACCAGCCTGTTCCAGAGATGTCATTACACACCTTTTTGAAGTAGGTGGAACTTGAACCTAGGCTGATGGGTTAAGAGTTAGAGACACTACCACTACACTACAAGGACTGTTAACTATTGTAGATGATATGTACTTCTGCTATTGAGTGGTGGCAGAGGAAGTGAATGTGGATGTAATCATTCGGGTTGCTTTGTTCTGGATGGTGTTAATCTGTTTGGAAACTGTTGAATTTACATTCATCCAGGCAAACGGGGAGTATCCCATCACACTTCTGATTTTATGTCTTGTAGATGGTGGACAGGCTCTGTTGAGTCAGAAAGTGAGTTATTTGATGCAAGATTCTTTGTCTTGGACCTGTCTTTGTAACTACAGTATTTGGCTACTCCAGTATAGTTTCTGGTCAGTGGTAAATCCCAGGATGTTGATAGTAGGGTATTCAGTGAGGGTAATGCTATTGAATGTCAAGGGGCAATGATTAGATTCTATCTTGTTGGAGATGGCATTTGCCTGGCACTTGCAAAGTGCAAATGTTGTTTTCCACTTGTCAGCTCAAACCTGGATGTTGTCCAGCTCTTGTTGCATTTGGATATGACTATTTCAGTATCTGAGGAGTCACAATTGATCCTGAATAATGTGCAATCATCAGTGAACAACTCCACTTCCAACCTGATGATGGATGGATGATCATTGAAATACGTAATGATTGGGCTAGAACACTATCTTGATGAACTTCTGCAGTGATGTCCTGGAAGCTTCCTTTATAGCAAGTTTCACTTCAGCCAGCAGACAGCTTCTCATTGATTTGCTAGGACTCATTGATGTCACACCTGGTCAAATACTGCATTGATGTCAAAGTTCAGCTGTTTTGTCTATGTTTGAACCAAGGCTGTAATGAGGTCAGGAGCTGAATGGCTCTGGCAGAACTCAAACTGAGCATCACTATGCAGGTTATTACTGAGCAGGTACTGTATGATAGCATTACTGATGACCCTTCCATCAATTCACTGAGTATACACTGGTGGAGCAGTAATTAGCTGGGCTGGATTTGTGTACAGTACCTATTTGGGCAATTTTCCACATCGGCAGGTAGATGCCAGTGTTAAAGCTATACTAAATTTGCTTGGCTATGAGCACAAGTTCTACAGCATATCTCCAAGACAATTGCTGGAAAGTTGTAACAGCTCATATCCTTTGCAGTATTTGCAGCCTCTGTCCAGTTGAGAATTGGCAGACTCGATACTTGTCTGCAGTGGATCCTTGGGAGCAGCCAAATGCATAAAAATTACCGCAGATGACACGTTGATCAACGGGATAGGATATCCACCAACTCCGTCAACTTGCATCTCTTTCTCCAATTTGGTTATAATGTTCTGGGACATTTTTATTCCGTGGCTACACTGCGCCTCACCCATCTCAAGAAAAAGGCACTGTGGACGAAAAACTCCAGATCTAGTGTACCACCACCTCATCCTTGGGAGGACCTTCTGCTGTAACCTTTTCAGGTGGAGGCTGTTTGATAATGATTGAAGATTGCTGCTGGTTCTGGGCTTGCTGAAACATTTGCTCTTCCTCAGTTTCTCTGCACCTTTGTTGTATAGAAGCCACAATGACAATAACCCCTGCTGTGGCTGGACCTATTAGTTACTGTTCGAATTAATCTATGTTGGGAATATCAGAAGCAAGAATTTCTTAGTAATGTGAATTGTCAATACTGGATCACACTTAAATGACAACTTAGCATAGTCATTAATATAGTGGGAATATGTGTCACTTGCAACAAGGTGGTCTTTCAATACCTGTACATGAACCTTTGGCAGAGTAGTCTTTATTCTGAAGCATGCAGCACAAGCCATGCCACACAAATAGAGGAAGAGATTGTAGATCGAATAGAATTACTGAAACCTTGTCCTGTTCCACTATTTATTCTCTTCCCCGCTCTCTCTCCCCCCCCCCCCCGCCCTCAAGAAAGGCAGCGTTGCATTAAAAGAATATTGTCAAAATATGCCCTTGAATATCCCATGAGATACTGAATTGTCTTTGTGAATTGTGGCCACTTTTTAAGGATCCCTGTTTCACTAAGTTGACTATTATCAATTTGTAATGACAAATGGTGTGGTCAAGATTGCTTGAGGCCAGGATTTTGTATTCTACACACTTGGTCACTCGATGTATTTCACCTGCAGAATTCTATAATTCTGTGTATGTGCTTGATTAAAGCAATTGCCTCTTGAAGGGCCTTACGTCATTCATAGGTGTAGCCTGCTACTTCAGACAGGAAAAGCATTTACTTTCTGGATCAGTGGTGCTGGAAGAGCACAGCAATTCAGGCAGCATCCGACGAGCAGCAAAATCGACGTTTCGGGCAAAAGCCCTTCATCAGGAATAAAGGCAGAGAGCCTGAAGCGTGGAGAGATAAGCTAGAGGAGGGTGGGAGTGGGGAGAAAGTAGCATAGAGTACAATAGGTGAGTGGGGGAGTGCAGTGGGAGAGGGACTCCCTGAGA
>NC_057730.1:36951117-36953241 GCF_004010195.1 Chiloscyllium plagiosum
CCCAACATTTCAACTCCCCCTCCCACTCTGCCGAGGACATGGAGGTCCTGGGCCTCCTTCACCGCCGCTCCCTCACCACCAGACGCCTAGAGGAAGAATGCCTCATCTTCCGCCTCGGAACACTTCAACCCCAGGGCATCAATGTGGACTTCAACAGCTTCCTCATTTCCCCTTCCCCCACCTCATTCTAGTTTCAAACTTCCAGCCCGCACTGTCCCCTTAACCTGTCCGGACTTGTCCGACCTGCCTAGCTCCACCCCCACCCTCCTCTAGCTTATCTCTCCACGCTTCAGGCTCTCTGCCTTTATTCCTGATGAAGGGCTTTTGCCCGAAACGTCGATTTTGCTGCTCGTCGGATGCTGCCTGAATTGCTGTGCTCTTCCAGCACCACTGAACCAGAATCTAGTTTCCAGCATCTGCAGTCATTGTTTTTACCTAAAGCATTTACTTTGCCCATCCCAAGTGTGGCAACGGCCATTTTTTCATTTCCATTGCATCTCAGATGAGAGGGAACACAGCTCACACTTCATATAGTGTGTCATAAGCTCAGGCTGGTAATGGAGGGGCCATCCATACCATCACCTTCATTTCTTTCTTGCAGTTCCTGTTAATGCCATCTGTTCTGAGCTTCCCACTCAATTCCTTCATTTAAGTTTTCATCTCCCCACTTGATGCTGTGACCCCCAGTACTACAGCTTAATTATTGCCAATCATCATGAGCTGATATAATCATTTTAACATCTTAATTGAAGCAATATTCAGTATTCTAATTACAATCCAAGCTCATAACTTAACTTGTACTTTAGCTCTGTAAGACCCAGTGGATTTTGGAATGAAATTGCACTGCACATTGTCCAAGATCAGTATATTCTTCTTGAGGTGTAATGCCTAGAGTTGAATGCTGTTCTCAAAGTGGAGGCTGCCCATGGCTCTGTACTACAGTTTTAATAAGCAACATTCAAGCATTGCCCCTCTTTTGTATTCCAAACACCTTGTGATAAAGGCCTCTATTTCACTACGTTTCTGATTACATTTGTGCAGTACTAGCAGTAACTTTTAACGATTTGTATACTTGTCATCTTTTGCTCCTACACTATTTCTTGATTGTCATTATTTTTAACAAAAAGCATCGAATATGTCTTTCTCTGTTCAGAAATATGACCTCACATTTGCCTGTGATGAATTCCACCTTCCGTAGTGTTAACTATTAGTTTAATTTGCCTGTGTCTCGAGTTAACAATCTGCTTTTCAATTACTATGATTCTCTATGACATCTGCAAGACATGGTTATATAACTTGCTCTTTTTTTATTCAAATCAATTACCTAGTTAGTGGAAAAGCAAAGGACCCAAAACAATTCTTGTCCTGTTTTGTTGAAGCATCCAATTATTATAGATATGAAATAAAAGCACTGCTGGAGAAACTAAGCAGATCTGGCAGCATAAGTGGGGAGAGAAACCGAGATAATGTTTTGAGTTCAATTACTTTACTGCTTTGGATTGCTAGCATTTGCACTTCTTCACTGTTGTATGTGTATGGATCTACCATTCAGAGTGTCCTTGTTTATACTTAATGGTTTCATTGTCTTTGCTCTCAGTGCATTCTCATGTATAAAGTTGCTTGTTTCTGCATGTTGCTGTCAGTTTCAATTACGTCTCTTGTTGAATGGAACAGTAGTGTCTGTTGATATCCAGTTTTGTTTAGTGTATTTGTAACCATATGCATGGTAACATAGTGCTTATGTTTCTGGACTATTAATCGGAAGGCCAAGACTAACACCTCAAAAAATAGGAGTTCAAATTCCACCCTGGCAGATGGAGACTTTAAATTTGACTCACTAAATATGGAATGGAAAGCTTGTTTGGTGAAACAATGGGATTGTCACAAAATTCCATCTATTCAGTTATGCCATTCAGAAGAGGAAATCTGCACCCTCAATCAGTCTCTTTTGTATGTGATTCTAGACTCAGAGTAATGTGGATCAATGGTGCTGGAAGAGCACAGCAGTTCAGGCAGCATCGAGGAGCTTCAGCAAAATCGACGTTTCGGGCAAAACCCCTTCATCAGGAATAAAGGCAGAGAGCCTGAAGCGTGGAGAGATAAGCTAGGGGAGGGTGGGGGTGG
>NC_057730.1:36953711-36969883 GCF_004010195.1 Chiloscyllium plagiosum
ATTGTACTCTATGCTACTCTCTCCCCACCCCCACCCTCCGCTAGCTTATCTCTCCATGCTTCAGGCTCTCTGCCTTTATTCCTGATGAAGGGCTTTTGCCCGAAACGTCGATTTTGCTGCTCGTCGGATGCTGCCTGAACTGCTGTGCTCTTCCAGCACCATTGATCCAGAATCTGGTTCCCAGCAGCTGCAGTCATTGTTTTTACCTCAGAGTAATGTGGTTGAGCTGCCTTTAGCTCTTCGCTGCACTCTGAAATGGCCTGACTAGCACTTTAGTATTCAAGAAGATGACCACCACTAGCTTGAGGTTAATTCGGTTTGGAGAAATATTTTCTCTTGCCAGTGACAGCCAAATGAATGCAGAAAACAGTAATCTAAAGCTCTGTCACAGCCTTTAACTCTGAGCATGTCTTCACAAATTGATCGTTATGCATGAGTTGGGTGCTACAATTGACTAGTCTTTTAGCTGATACTGAAAGGGTGCAAAAAGACGTATGGTACTCTTGTCTTTATTGGTCAGCGCATTGAGTATGGGAGTTGAGGGGTCATGTGCGGCTGTCAGGATATTGGTTCAGCCACTTTTGAAGTACTGCGTGCAATTCTGGTCCCCCTACTATAGGAAGGATGTTGTGAAACTCGAAAGGGTGCAGAAAAGGTTTCCACGGATGTTGCTAGGGTTGGAGTGTTTGAGCTATAGGGAGAGGTTGAATAGGCTGGGGCTATTTTCCCTGGAGCGTCGGAGGCTGAGGGGTGACCTCAGAAGTTTATAAAATCATGAGGGGCATGGATAGGATATATAATCAAGGTCTTTTCCCAGGGGTGGGAAGTCCTAAACTCAAGGGCATGGGTTTAAGGTGAGAGGGGAAAGATTTAAAATGGACCTAAGAGGCAACTTTTTCACAGAGTGGTGCGCGTATAGAATGAACTGCTAGAGGAAGTGGTGGAGGCTAGTACAATTACAACACTTAAAAGGCATTTGGATCAGTACATGAATAGGAAGGGTTTGGAGGGACATGGGCCAAATGTTGGCAAACAGGACCAGATTAATTTATGATATCCGATCAGTGGAGACGAGTTGGACGAAAGGGTCTATTTCTGTGCTGTCCATCTCAATGACTGTTAGTGTGGCCATTAGATGAAAGAGAGGGTTGGCTTCAACACTAAGAGAGCAGTCGGTTAGATTTCCACATCACAAACCGATCCCACCTGAGACTATGGTTGAAACTGCCTTCAATAGAGCTTTTCTCTTGCAGAGTTTAACTTGATCATTATATATGGTATACATATTATATATGATTCAAATTCAATCCCCAGGGACTGAGCACACAAGTCATACTCCATGTAGTAGTGAGTGTGCTATATTGTTGTAGGTGTCATCTTTTGGAGGAGACATTGAACCAAGGCCATATCTACCCTCTTGGGTAGTACTATTTTGAAGAAGAGCAGGGAAGTTCCATTTGGTATCCTGGTCAGTATTTATTCTTAAACCCAGTGATCCAATTATTATCATACTATTGGGCTTTTTTGTGTGCAGTTTGGCTGTCATGTTTCATGCAACAGTTACTGCAGTTCAGAAGGTGCTCCACTGGTTATTAAGTATCTTGTGTGGTCCTGACAGTGCAAGGCACAATTGAACTGCAAATCTTTCTTTATGTGCTTTCCTGTAGTGATGCTTCATATACAGCCAAAGAGGGAACCTGCTCAAATGTTCTTTGCTCCTTGTGGAGATGTGCTTTTTGTGTATTTGGTGGAATTTTTTTTAATGTTCATGTGAGTGAGAAAAAGGGATAAAAGGGGAAGAAATTGACCCTGCCATTTTGATTGCTTTGTCCTAAATTTGAGAGTATTTTATTCACTTGGGAGTTGATTCATTTGTGTTAGGGATGTTAAATTACATTTTATTAATGTTTTAGTTCCTTGTTGCTTACCACAAATCCTGCTGCCTGCCCCTTCTAGGCTACCCTACAATTCTGCGTGATTAAACCTCTAATGGCAGTGATCACCATTATTTTGCAAGTGTATGGCAAATATCACGATGGAGACTTTGAGTAAGTTGGCACTTTAAATATCACTTTTCAAATGTAAGCTCTGGCTTTTATTGTTAAAACTTAAAATCTTTGTTTAGTTAATACTTTTTTAAAATGCTTCTTCCTCAGGTGTAATGTGAAGAGCGGGATTAGGTACTTTGAGGTCAATTGAAGTGAGGTTAAAGTATTCTTGACTTAATTATTTGTCTCTAAATTCAGCTTTCCTGGATAAATTGTCTGTAAACCAAGTCGTTTAATTCTCTGTTGTATGGAAGGTTAAGCTCGTATTGCAAAGCAGTAGAAAAGTTTCCTTCACTCATTTAAGCAATATCTTTGGAAGAGCATACCTGAGACAATATTTCTCATAGTATAGACTAAGTAAAAGATAGCATCACCAAGTATTTGTGGCAACACACACTTCTGTCTTATTTGTGTACAGTGTAAACTAGATGACTAGGTGACCAGACAAGTGGGAAAACAAGTACATCTTTGGTCATTTGGGTGCGGTTGTTGCAGTGATAGCAACTGATACAAGAACGTCAGAGGTTTTGAATAAAGATTGTCTGCATTTATTGGTGGCTGGTTTAGACTGAAAGTAGCGAAGCAAGGTGGGAACAGGTGAATTATCAAATTTCTTGGCAACAGATAGAGGTGGTAGCAAAAATAAAAGGCATAATGCAAAAAAGTAAATATTTAACCTTGTGTGTTTATTAAAAATATTTAAATATATAATATTTGTGTTTATACATAGTTAATGTTTAATATTAGTACAACTTAACTTGTTTGTGGCCACTGTGGCTTGGAAACTAGCTGACTCCAGGTAGAATGTAATATTGCCAAATAAGTTCGACACATTAGCCCCTTGAGTAAGAACATCGTAGTAATAGGCTCTAAAGTTGAGCTGTGTGTGACATATTTCTACCAATCTCTAATATAGGATGAAATAATAGATAGGAACTGGAATAAGCTATTTACCTCTTGGAACTGCTCTGGCATTTAATGGCTGAAACATGTCTCAACTCCATTTAAACTTCTTGTTCTGTAACCATTAATAAAATTCATAATAATCTCAGTTTGAAATTTCCAATTGATTCCTAACCTCAATAGCTCTCTTTAGGGGAGAACTGGCTGCAGTACACCTCCATTTGCTCTACTCTCCCACCAGAGGAAATGGTTTCTCTTTCTGAACACTATCTGGACCATTCGTCACCTATTGTATTACAATACTTTTCCATAATTTGACTGTAACTTCCCCACAGATTTCTGACTTGCATGAAAATTGTAAGATAATTTACTTGGAGGTGGGGAATGGATAAAGCGAAAGAAATGTTGGTGAAATGTGCTTCAGCAGCTAGGGCATATTGTCCCAAGGACCTATCACTTGTTTGAAAAGGGAAAGATATAAAGAATAGCCATGCACAAGAGGAGTTGACACTGTGGCAGAGTCATTGAGATGCAGTAGACCAAAACCATGGTTTGGATTGAAGGAAAGTTGATCCCAAGAAGGCATCGAATAGAAAGAAGTTCCCTTTTTGGGACAATGCTTATCATCAGGAAGTTGGAATTGTAGGGGTTTGTTGGACCAGTGTAATTGCTGTATAAAGATATTTGGTCTCCCTATGTCATGTTTTTGGGTCAGTCCTATAGCCTCTGAGTTCCTGGAACTTCTTAAACATTCTCTCTACTGTTTCAGTATATCAGACAGTAAGATTTAGCAAATATTTCAAACCCCACTAAAGATTCACTATTATTGCCACTAAAACACAGCAGTTTTACAGAGATACTTTTAACCTTTGTGAGTAATGGAACTTGAAGTGGCCAAATTTCTCTACTTTGGGAGATTGAAGAATTAATCCTCTCTTGATGTTGTTCTTTGTCTCTGCTACTGGTTTGGCTCTTCAAACATGTTAAAATTGTTGTTTTTATATTGTTCTTGCAGATTCAAAAACAATTTTTTTTCTTAATAACTTTTCAGTGTCTAGCTAGGCAGCTGCTTTCTCATTTAATCCAGTCTGTAATCTCTGCAAGAGTACATCAAGTCTTAGTTAGTCGTTAGTAGCCTGAAGCAATAATACAGTTTGAAGCCAGTAGTAATCCAGAATTTCGAGATCGTCCTTTTCTGTTTCCCCGAGAACTAGTACTAAAAGTCCATACTGAAATGTCCAAATTCTAGAAGTGGAGTTTCTCAATGTGTAACATTTGTAGAGTGAAGATTGCAAGTGGAAAACCCAGTGCCTACCAAAATCTATCTGTATTAGTATTGACATTAGCAAAGTTCTAAAAGATGGACCCTGGCAAACACAGAACTTGATAAGTAGACCATACGAAAAAATGTTGAGATAAAAAAAACTTAAGAAAATGCTTAGAGATGCAAGTGAATTCTCTTGTTGCAAATTAATTGTCCATTTTATTTCCACAGTGTGAGAAGTGGATATCTATATATCACTATTATTTATAACATCTCTGTGAGTCTTGCACTCTATGCATTGTTCCTCTTTTACTTCGCCACAAGTGAACTCCTCAGTGCGTTTGATCCTATTCTGAAATTCCTGACGGTGAAATCTGTTATTTTTCTCTCCTTCTGGCAAGGTGAGCATCCAGAGTGTCTCTTTTAAAAACCTATAATAACTTTACTCCAATTGAGAAAAAAAATTAACAAAGTACTATGAAAATAAGTGAAGTTGAGGAACTTGACTTTTTCACCAAAAATAATGGGGGGTGGGGGGAGAAGGAGGGATGGACAGGCCCCCAGGATCTGATGTTAAAAGAATTGCAAATGTCATAATGTCATGCTAGATTCAGGAACTCCAGAAAATAGGAGGAAATCAGGTATTTAACATTGCGGAGAAGTCATTGGAATCTATCGTTTCGAGGTTAATTGACTCTGAGTGAAGACAGATGTGAGCTTCTATTTGTGTGTCATGGCTGTGCACAAAATGGCAGCTTGTTGGCCAGTTAAGTTTCTGCATTTCTGGTGGTGTGGTGATAATGACTAAAACATGGGTTCAAATCCTGCCATGGCAGCTGGTGAAATTCAAATTCAGCTAATAAATCTGGAACATTAAACTGGTTTCCATAATAGTAACCATGAGACCATCAATTTTTGTAAAACCCATGTGGTTCACTGATTTTCTTTAGGGAAATCTGCCATTCTTACCCAATTTACACATGAGTCCAGACACACAACAATGTGGTTGACTGCACTGCCCTCTGAAATGGCCTTGTAAACCACACAGTTCAAGGGCAAATGGGGATGGGCAAGCATGTCATGAAAGAACAAAAAATGCAATTTGCAAATTAAATGCTTAGTGATGTTTGAGAGTGATGCTGAGACATATATTTTAAATTCTATTGTTCACTCCATTAACATGGCACATAAGTTGTTATACCTCCTAATGTGGATTGGATCATATTCCCTCAGGAATGCTGCTAGCGATCTTGGAGAAATGTGGAGTAATTCCAGAAGTCCAGATTATTGATGGCCATGAAGTCAGGGCAGGGACAGTGGCTGCAGGCCACCAGAACTTCATCATCTGCATTGAGATGTTCTTTGCTGCCGTTGCCCTTCGCTATGCCTATCCATCTCAAGTGTACAGTGAAAAGCGTGAGACCACACCAGGTAGGAAGACCCACTACTCCAAGCTCCAGCAGCTGACTAGTGGAATAGGTAGTGCTAAAGTTATTTGTTTGTCGCCTCAGTGATGAAATTTGGGATTTAGAGCAGATGTTACCTAGTTAAGTTCAAGGTGTAAAATTTAGTTCACAGATCCCAACTTGCAGTTTTCTGCTATTTTTAGCCTTTGTTTCCTTGCCAAGGCAGAGGAAAAATAAACTATCTCCACCTCTGCTTTTTGAAAGAAAAAAAGGAATAAATGTTGGGAAATGGCTTGTTATACACACACGCACACACACAAACAAAATTAAGGCAACCATGCAAATTGTTGTTCATATAATTGAAGAATAATTTGTATTTATTTGGCGCTTTTCACGATCTCAAGATAAGGTGCTTTAGTTTGTCACATATTCCTTATCATCAGTATATTGGAACTGGCTAGAAAAGTCACAAAGACACTATACTTTCAGAAATCTTGTATATTGTCCAGATGCAAGCTCTGCTCATGAACTATTCATACACTCAATTTCTAAATGCTGAGAGAATTTATTTTAAGGATGATTGACTTTTCAAATCTAAAAACCAATATACACTGGAAAACTTAAAAACCTTCCACACTAGGAGCACGACTCTTTAGTTTATGTCCTGCCAGCACTTCCCAATCAAACTACTTTCTCTCCATCTCTACTCTTTTCATGCATATAGGACTGAGGCAAATGATCTTCATGCTCATGATGGACAACAACAGGTATTGTTGAGGTTGAAACAACAAGTATCACTGTCTTGAAGAAAACACTCATGATCTTTTTTTCAGTTGTCCGCCTTCTAGTCTGGAGAAAATGATTATGTGGGTGATGGGAATCTCTGGTCACTCACCAACCAAGAATGAATGTCAAGGTTTCCAAGACAGAAATGGGCCATCTTACACAACCGGTCTTTGCAAGCAATCATGCTGCACGTGAAGCACTTCCAAATTAATACCAGCTCACTTAGTAGAAATCACTGTTATTTTCTCTGTCATGTTTATCCAGCTTCCTCTTAAATGCTTTATTCACCCATGGTAGCAGCTTGCACATTGTTACGACTCTGAGTAAAGAAGTTTCTGTTCAATTCCCTATTGGGTCTATTAATAAAGGCAGGCTGCTCACTGAAGCACACCTCAGCTGAGCCCTGTGACTGATTCTGTCCTGGCTGATAGACTTCCAGGGTAGTTCCAATCTATCTGTTCTCCTTTCTGCACTCTGCACCACTGACACAATTGCTCTGTCTGATCACTTCCAAACTACTGAAAGTAACTGTGAATGGCAAGTTGGAGATGATAATTTGACTTACAAAAGAAACAATTTATAATAATAGACTAATAAATCAAAACAAAACAAAAATTGAAGTGAAACCTCTTTGCCCAGAATGATTAAAATGTGGAACTTAATATCAAATAAAGCAGTTGAAGTAAAAAAACGTAAATATGTTTAAGGGAGAGCTAATTAACTATGTGTACGAGAAAAGGACTGTGCTGATGTTAGATGGGGTGTGCAGAGGCTGTTGTGGAATATAAATACTATCATGGACCAGTTGGGTTGAATGGTCTCTTTTTACAATGCTATTGATGGGACATACCCTGTGATTGCGTCACGGTCTAGGTTCTTTTAGATTGCTGTGACAATTGATTTTTACCCTTGAAGTAAATAGGGGTGTCTGGAAGCAGAAAAAGCACAACACTGTCTGTAATCAATTAATCCTTGAATATTTCAAACTCTCACTTGACTAACTTGTTGTCCACAGGTAACATAGCTCCCATGCAAAGCATATCCAGCGGCCTAAAGGAGACTATGAATCCAAATGACATTGTGCAGGATGCGATCCACAACTTCTCCCCAGCCTATCAGCAGTATGCACAGCAATCAACCCAAGATGAAGTAACACCCAGACATAATGGACATACCTTGCCCCAAGCATGTACCCATTTTGCAAACCGCCGAAAAACTGGTGAGAAGATTATCCTCATCAGCTCTGAGGATGAGCTGTAGACTTGAGTATTTGTCTTGTTTTGAGAAAAAAACAGAAATGAGATGCTGAGACAGGTAGTGACTCATCTTTCTCATTCATCCTTCCAGAGATCAGGAATCATTCTGTTCCCCTTTCCTTGGAATTGGTCTGCAATCTTTGATTTTCTTTTACTTCAAAGTGTTTTGACTTTAACTAATTCCTAAATCTGAAAGTAGAACAATGTGTATAGGCAGATCCCAGCAAAGCCATGGAATTTTACTGGAAGTAACCCCAGCTGCAGGTGTATGATGTTCCATACATATGCATACACTTAAAGTCCATTTTCTTGTGATCTCCTATTTGCTTGCATGCAGTCTTTGTGCATACATCATACTCTCATCCTTTTATACATTCTTCCAATAATGTACATGCACGCTGTCATGTTCGCCCTTTTGCACGTGCATGCTTCCTCTTGTGCTCACACCCCTCTCCCTTGCTCACAACAGCACAGTTTCTTTCCTACATACAGTGGGACAGACTGGACATTGATCTGTTCTCTGGATTGCTTGTTGTTATGTTATTGATTTAAAGAATCTCACACAACTAAGGTATCTGTTTCAGAGATTATCTCCACATTCTGTGTAAAATCACTGAAGGATATACTTATTTCCCATGATTGAAATTTTTAAATACCTGGTTAGTTAATGACAAATCAATGCAATGTCTGTCAACTTTGTTGCACTGTAGCCTTTTATTATAAATTCATTTTAGAACTAGCTTTTCCTCAATATCTTCCCACCATCAATCTCCAACTATCAATATTCTGGGATCATTGACGAGAAACATTTAATTGGATCTGGCACATAAACACTGTGGATACACGAGCAGGTCAAAGGCTGTTAATTCTGTGCCTCCAAAGCTCCTCTGCTGTCTGGAAGGCAGTAGTCAGGAATGTGATGGAGTACTCTTCACTTGTCTGAACGTGTGGAGCTGCAACAACACTTGAGTAGCATGACATCATGTAAGACAAAGCTGTCACATGGTTGATATCCTGTGCACTACCTTAAACATTTACTTCCTCCACCAGTGGTGCATTGTGCCAATTTTGTAAAATCTACATGTTACACTAGCAACTTTTCAAGACGACTTCAACACCTTCTAAATCCACAATTTCTACTACCTAGAACAAAGGCAGCAGGTACATGGGAACATTATCTACAATTTCTCCTCCAAGTCGCACGCTATTGATTCTGAACAAGGTACCAGGCCAAATTCCTGGAACGTACAACACAACAGAAATGTGTAGGAGTACCTTCGTTTCTCAGACTGCAGCCGTTCAAGAAGGCAACTCTCTGATGTACAATTAGGATGGGTGATAAATTGCTGACCTCACCTGTGCCACAGACATCTCATGAATTATTGAAATGTTATTCTTGCTAAAAGAAATACAATCTGTAGCAATACATTCCCCATCTCACCATGCCCACAACTGCTGAAATTATGTGGGCTCATTGCACTTGTGACTCCTCCTTTCTCCTATATGATGGGCTTACAAGAGCCAAGACTTTTTTTTAAACAAAAGTGTAAAAATGGAGAAGTTGTGTGTTATTGGATTGAAAAACGAGTTTGGACACCATCGAGAATGTACATTCAAATTGGACCAGTCTAACTGGATGCAGCATTCTACTGTGTACTTTGCTTAAATAATGGACAACAATTGAACAAACGGGTACCCTACATTTGACAGTCAACAGTGGAAGAACGATCTTCAGTGTTTATGTACACTTGCTGTGCTGTATAACTGCTGTTGATGCTGACTGGAGAGGTACAGAATGGTAAATGGTTCTTCCATGCCAGACTCTGAATTCACAAACTTAAAGGCAAATGCTGAAAAGCAAATAACTAATCACAAATTATGTCCACCTCTCGTAGTTAAATGTTTGATTGTGATAACAACTATTTTAACTTCAAGAACTGATGGTTGTATGAAATCAGCAACTATAGAGGCAGATTCAGGATTCCCAAGCAGTTTACATTGTCTTTACATTCTTCAATTTAAGAGGAAGTACAACATCATAAATTGATTAAAGAGTTGGAGTACAAGTTTAAATGATTATGAATGCATTTAAACGTTTGTGGGGAAGTGTAAGAATAATTGTATGTATTGTATCTACAGGCTATGAACTGTATCTCTAATTTTGTTATGAAGCAAATGGACTGAGTCTTTCTTTGTTTTTACCTGGTTCTTAACCAATTTTTAAAATTATTACTTACTGCTATTTTGATACTTGTATTGTTTCAATGGACAACAGGGTTATTGCAAAAGTGCAACAAGGTTAAGATAACCCTATGATACAGTAATGAATCTGAATGTATTTTTCTATGATTATTTATCAGGGTAGCTATTGGCAAAAATGTAGTTTACTAATTAGCACTGAAATCATAGAATCCAGTTAGATGAGCAACTTAACACTTTCTTCCCAATTGCTAATCCTCATGCATGATGGTTTGAACACTTTCCTCTGTTCATTTATGTTTCAACCTGTTCAACAATTCACTCCTTCACTCATCCTCCTTCCTCCAAATAAAAAGACGTTACTGTGTATATCTGCATGAGTTCCAGCTATGTCTACTTGTTGGCATGAATGTCTCTGGTCAGGAATTGCTGTGTGGAAGCAATACACAATGTCAGGAGAGCAAATAAGCCCTACAATGCATTACTTCCTTTGCAGAAATATCATCTCACTGCAGCCAACTAATATTTGGTGTTAAGTGTCAACTATGAACTATTGTGTAGAGCTCTTTTCTTTTGAATAAAAGATGATGTTCAATCTCCACTCCACAGACTTAACCACGTAATCCAGGTTGATGTTCCAGGACAGCAGTGGGGAGTCCATAATGTCTGAGGTGGTGTCATTTTGAGAAATGTTGAAAAGAAATGGATGTTAACTATTCCCTTGCATTATTTCAAAGAGAAAGGGAGTTCTCCCTTGTACCCCAGCAACCATTTATCCTTCAACCAACATCAGGAGAAAAAGTTATTTGTTCATCACATTGCTGTAGGTATTTTAAAACCACCTATTCTGACATGTTATGACATATCTCTAACAGCAGGTGGGACTTGAACCCAAGGTCTTCGGCCTAAAGATAGGGACACTATTACAGTGCCATCATGTTGCAACTTACAGGACTTCATATTAAAATTGGCTCTTGTATATCCTTCAAAAATGCTTCACTGACTGGAAAGTACTTTGGGATATTATGAATGGTGATAAAAGTCTTGGCAATAATCAGATTTCAAACAGAAATCTCCATCTCTGAAGAAAGGGAAAAAAAATCAGTTTAGAAAAAATTTATTTATGCACAATTATGCCTCAATGTAAATACAAAAAATAATATTTTAGCTCCTTGCATGAAGAGCCAGCTTCTCCCCCCCCCCCCCCCCTCTAAAAAAAAGCATTCTTTGCAAGGACCCACAGTTGATTCAGATGCTGTTAACAAGAGGGAGGAATGACTGGTGCAGATGACTGATATCTGAGAATACAGCAGTCATTATCTCCTCCTCCTATGTCAAACTCCTGGAAGTAGTCCAAATGCTGGAATCTAAGTACCTCGTTCCCCCAGCTGGTCCATCCGGGCTGCAGATTTCGGGCAAACAGCTCCAGGCAGTCTGGGTTTGGTCTGGTCAATCCTTTCAGTACCTCCCCGAGTGGCGGCTTGTGAGAATGAAGGAGACAGGGAACACTGACCAGCAGCTTGTGGTCAGGCACTGTGGCCGTTTCGGTGACATTTTCACCATTTTGTCTTTCTGAGCTTCCTTTATACCTGCCTAGAACCAGGATCTCATAGGGTTTCTTGTGGGTAGAGTCTAAAGGGACGACAAACTCTCCATACCTGGTTACCTTCACCCAGTGCCACTCGGCAACTACCTCAACGGACCAGCTGGGATATAACTGTTCCTTGACAAAGCGCAGGTGTCTTTGCCGATTGGTGACCCAGCTCACCACCAGGCAACCTGGAGCCGAGAGTTCTGGCACAGGAATCTGTTGGATCTGCCATGGGAAGAGGTGACTGTAGCCTTTGCTTCTCTTGACTGACTTATTTTCCCAGGGTGGGTCCAAAGTAATCACGTCATACTTTTTGTAGCCCAAGATGGGTTCCATGCAGGAGATATCTGACAGGAGAAAACTGGAGTGTGGTGGGAGCAAGTACCTCTGTCCCATCAACATTACAATTCTGGCACAGTCTGTACTGTTTTCAGTCAGGCGGCCCAGCAGATTCAGGTCTGCTGTGGAATCTGCCTCATCGCTTATTACCTGCACAGGCTGGTGCTGTTCCTGTGCCATCTGCTTTGCCATTGAGCAGAGCTCCACCAACATGGAGTCAGCAACCACCAGACTGATTTGTTTCTTAATGCATTCCCTTCCAGCCAGTACCTTTGGGACTATGCCTTGATTCCCAAGCTCCGTGCTTTGCTCTATCAGCTTTCTGGTGCCACTCCGAATAGCCAGGCAGACCTGCTTATGGTATTCCTGTGCTTCTACCTCTCCCTGGTTCAGTGCATGACGTTTCCTCTTGCGCTTTCTACCTTTTGTTCTTGAGTCTTCACACACTGTCTCTTGATCTCCTGTTGTTTCTGTGTCAGCAATGTGGGGCTTCTCAATGTCAAAATATGCTGCCTTGAAAATGTATCTACAGCATCGGGTATCAAGTGGCATGTGGTGGCAGCATCTGTATGACTGGTTGACGTAGGCTTGGTGATCCAGTAGCCATCCCACAGTGTCGCTCTTGACCACAGACATCACTGCCAACACTTGCAGTAAAGAATGTAGAATTTCAGTGTTGACTCCTACTTCCACTCTGATAACCCAGCCTCTTCTTTCACCATTAACTCGCCTACTTCCCTTTCTCCACTGACTCAGTTCTCCTCCACAAACATGCTTCTCCCCATTCCGCCCTCACTTGTTTGAAAGATGTGCAAAGAAATCGGTTTTCAGCAAATTATTAGCTGCTACTTCAGTTGTAAACTTGAAATTTCCGAACACCAGTATGGAAATCTGTGGATTAAACCCAAAAAAATTAAGTTAGTTTGCAGTGAGACTATCACGAGTGAGCACAAACTTTGTTCTTGAGGACCAAACATAAAATAGATTTTGAAAGCACAATAAATAATCCATACACCATAAGGGTTAGTGTCATAGTTTAGGTTATTGTATAAGGTGCACTGCTGCACCTGACTACTGAGATAGCTACATCACACTGACCATTTGATTCACTCAGGTCCAGAATCCTCCCTGCAAACATTGATTTGAAAAGTATCGTAGTAAAATCTCAACAGTTGTGGTGCAATTTGACATGAGGACAGCACCTCCCACAGGGTACCACACTGTGCCTTGTTAAAATGAGTTAACTCGCATTTATTATGAGCCTTTCCCATTTTCAAAACCTGGTCAGGTTCATCAGGAACATTTTGCCCGAAACATTGATTTTCCTGCTCCTCGGATGCTGCCTGACCCTGTGCTTTTCCAGCACCACTCTGATCTAAACTCTGGTTTCCAGCATCTGCAGTCCTCACTCCCTCCCTACTGGATTGGTCTGATGACTTCATAATTATTAAAAAGGTGGTAGAGGGGGAAGAATTTTTCATGGGTTCCAGAGTTTTTGGGATGTTGGGTCAGTGCACAGAGATTCTCTACAACTTCTAACAATTCCTTCCTATTAGTTAAAATATTTGGATATGCAATTCTATCAACAATTCCCATTCAGTTTTGCTGTCAGCTGTTGTAACATAATTGCACACTGTGGCACTAGGTAATCCTGTGGCTTGAAGTTCTGGAGTCGAGCTCAACTGTTTTCATCTTATAAATAAGATTATCATTGGAGGGAGAAAAATAATATTAAACCGACTTTGGGTTGGACTAAGGCTACATTACCACTGCAGTTCTCATACAACGGAGTCAAAGTTTGTCCACAATGAACTTGCTACAATGTAGCAAAACTGGGACTCCCTTTCAGAGTCTAACATTTTTCTGTGTGTTTTGTTTTTGCAATGATCTATACAATTTGTCAGATCTGACATGGACTACTTGAACAATGAAAGGATTCAAATTCCAAATTTATTGTTGTGATGTATTAGTGGAAATAATTTTCTAAATAAAGACATTTTTCTGAATATGTGCAAGATCCTGTTTTCTAATTTGTTAAATTTTTGCTACGAAACTGCTAATTTGAAATAGAAAATGGATTTGTTTGCAGCTACCTATCGAAGTATTTTTGAAACACATATCTAGACGGTTTTGAAGAGGGAAATGCAACAGCCAACTTGCATACGGTAAGATCCTCCAAACAGGAATGTGAAAATTACCCTATGATCTGATTTAGGTGAATATTGATCAAGAACATCAGGGAGTACTCCTGCTCTCTGAAATAGTACCAAGCAACCTGACTGGTCAGACAGGTTTAAGTATCTCATCCCAACCTCAACACCTCAAGCATTCTTGCACTCCTTCAGTATTTCATTGCGGTGGCAACGTGGATTTTGTGCTCAGATCTCTGCAGTGAAACCTGAACCCACAATCTGCTGCCTCAGAGTTCGAGCAGCTGAGTCAAGCATGAGGCATTTTGTAGATATACCGAAGGTGATACGAATCAACCATGATCTAAATGAATATAAGAACAGATCAAGGCATTAAATGCCTACTCCTATTCCCATGTTTTTGTGCATTGTAACATCTTCCAGTGTAGGCAGACATGCTTTGGTTTAGTTTTTTTATTTGCTCACAGGTGGCATTGACTAGACCAGCATTTATTGCTCATCCCTAAATTACCAGAGTCAACCACATTGCTGGTTGGTCTGGAGTTACATATGGGCTAGACCAGGCACATTGAACATTATAGGCCCTTCGGCCCTCGATGTTGTGCCGACCTGTGGAACCAATCTGAAGCCTATTTCATCCATATGTTTATCCAGTGATCATGGGATGGCAGTACGCTTCCCTCAAGGACATCGGTGAGCAGGATGGTTCTTTGCCTTACAATCTGCAACGATTTCACGGTCAGAACTCTTAATTCAATCAAAGTTTCACTATCTGCCATGGCAGAATTCAAAAACAGGTTTGCAGAACATTAGAAACCGGAAATCATGACAGGTGTGGCAGCACCTGTGGACCAAAAGCAAAGTTAACGTTTCTGGTCCAGTGACCCTTCTTCAGAACTGATTGTAGCTAAGAAAAGATTGGTAGCTTTCTCTGCTGAGTTTCCCCTGCAATTTGTGCTTTTGCGTCCGATTTCCAGCATCTGCGACTCTTTGGGGTTTATTTTTCCTCCAGAACATTAGTTGAGTCTCTCGATGACTAGTCCAGCAATAACACTACTGAGGTTGTAATGAATTTTTGGAAATTCCTCCAGCACAGAATCAAAATGTAACTGTCCATTATTCTCTCTGGGACATAGTGTAAAAGAAATGTGACACTCACTTCACTACAGCAGTCTCTATTAGAGGATTCTGTGCACCACTCTTCCAGAGCTCCTCCTTTTGATTCTCTGCTGAGGAACTAGGAATTTAACAGGTCCAAATCTCAACCATTGAAATGAATAAACACTGACTAGGTAATTATTTCCTCATCCAGCATGCAAACAGCCCAACTCATAGTAGGAAGTTACATCACAGGAAGAGGAAGTTATATCATAAGCTGATTCGACTGTACCTTTAATAAATGCGAAAGGCTGGAGTGTTTGAATTTTACACTCTGGAATTGTCTTCTGCTGCTATTGTTGATTTAAAACATTGCTCAGTGACTCACTTAGTCCTGGAAGTTAAGACAATGACAATATTGCCGTTGTATTATAGCACAGGAGATGATTCAGACCATATGACTTTACTGTCACTTTGAAAGCTCTGACCAATTAGTCACATTTGCTCTCCTGCTCTTTCCCCACAGATTTACAACTTTCTTGCCTTGATGAGGACAGACCATTATTGACTTGATGTGGAGGTGCCAATGTTGGGCGAGGGCAAACTAAGTCAGATGTCACATAACACCAGGTTATAGTCCAGGTGAAAATGTGTTGCTGGAAAAGCGCAGGTCAGGCAGCAACCAAGGAACAGGAGAATCGACGTTTCGGGCATAAGCCCTTCTTCAGGAATGAGGAAAGTGTGTCCAGCAGGTAGGGAGTAGGGAGGAGGGACTTGGGGGAGGGGCATTGGAAATGCGATAGGTGGAAGGAGGTCAAGGTGAGGGTGATAGGCCAGAGTGGGGTGGGGGCGGAGAGGATATTCCCAATTCCTTCGTCTCCGCCGCATCTGCTCCCAGGAGGACCAGTTCCAAATCCGTACAACCCAGATGGCCTCCTTCTTCAAGGACCGCAATTTCCCCCCAGACGTGGTCGACGATGCCCTCCACTGCATCTCTTCCACTTCCCGCTCCTCTGCCCTTGAGCCCCGCCCCTCCAACCGCCACCAGGACAGAACCCCACTGGTCCTCACCTACCACCCCACCAACCTCCATGTACAGTGTATCATCCGCCCACATTTCCGCCACCTCCAA